>NC_056730.1:322743313-322949637 GCF_019279795.1 Protopterus annectens | reverse complement strand
GTGCTTGGCATTCTTGCCTCTCTAATGATGTTAGCTATTCTCAGAGTAAAGATGCATGAAGGGTATCAGAATTTAGTCATCTATACTTAGTTGTAGTATTTGCACACTGAGGTGTATAAGGGAACCCTTGTTCTAAGTCAGAGAGACCAATGCTGGGCAGCACTTAGCAACACCCCATCCATATCCATGACCAAGGAGAACCAGTGCTGCCTGTACCAAAAGGGTGCTATTAGGAAGATCCTGGGCTGTTCCTTTCTTACCTTTTGCATCATCCTGGAGAGCAAAGGTATGGGAAGAAAAGCAAAAAAGTTATCTGTTGCCCAAGCCTCTCTGTGTGGGTTTCTTGTGCAAATCTGAACCAGCTGTTTGTTTTGTAGGTATGCAAAAAGGTCTGTCGGGGGAGAAAATACACTTCTGCACTATCTGAAAGAAGACCTCTCGGTGTGTCAGACACTTGTGATGGCCTGACTTTGTCCACTGCTAAGCTCAACTGCCACTGTGTTCATCTCTGAGAGGATGTAGACAGCCTTGCAAGACATTATGCATTGCACTGCACATCACCGGGTGGTCAAGCATGCAGAGTTGGTATGATTTTTTTTTAATAAATTCAACATTTACTAACCAGTACAACCAAACTATACAACCACTGTGCAATCTCCATCCATGGTGCACTTGTTTCCTTTCCCTAGTAGCTTGCCAGATCCTTCCTTTAACTATATCAAACCATTAAGCAAACATGTTTCTCAGGACTAGCATTTAACATCAGGTCTCAGCCAAATACTACGGATTACAATATTTCAAAGTTATATAATAAGCAAAAAAAGAAGCAATAGTCTTTTTTTAACCTGATTTTCCACTACAGCTTTCCTATGGGCAGAAACCTTCAGACACCCATAACATATCTTTTGAAACTAGTGAATAATCATTTCTACTTGTACAATTTGTCTTGCCTCTGTTTATATTCAAGTCGTCACAGCCTAATCGTAGAAACATGCTATTCATCTCCTATACAATATTTCCTACCAGCCTGCTCTGAGTTAATCTCCTTCTGTGTTAATCAACTGTAACCAAATCTTCAATTTGTTGATCACACAATTAACCTTTCTTAGGTGGTATTCATACTGAAGTTGTTGAGTTCCTCCATGATTTCACATACATCTACTATCCTACGTACCTGGTCAGTTTTCTATTTTCTTGTTATTGCCTTATTTGCTACCAGCACTATCAAACCTGATGATGCCTTGTAATGGAATACATGGTTTTGAACTATCCCCAACAAAAAGTAATGTCAAGCTGTAATAAATTAATCCCCAAAAAGTCTACACATCACCTGCAGCTCAACACTGATCTCTTCCTGTTCAAGACTAAAGTATATAACCCCAGTCAACTATCACATTTTGTTTACACCACCAGCATGTTTTGCACAAATATCTTTCCGTACTTGCCTGGAATATAAAAAAATCTGTATAAGCATTTTCATGTGAATATTCAAAAACTTCCTTGATCTTGTAACAAATATGGAAGCCCGACAAATCTCCTACCACTGTGTTTTAGTACACTGCTTTTTATCTTCCCATTCCACTCACATTCGCTCCTTGACTTTGAATATCGTGTAGTGCCTTATAAAATCTACTTATACTTCTATACTGATGTGCAAACTATTTTGTCAGTAATGCCCTTTCCATCTTCATTTCCTTCCATTTATTTACTATTCCTTGAAACCAAATAATCTTAGCTTCTCAAAACCTTACCTTCTCTTTTGCTATGCCCCAAGTAATAACTGTTTCTCCGTCTTTCAACTGCTCCAGAATCTTGGTTCTCCAGTCTGCCTAAAGAAATTTGTCTCTTCCTTTCCCTGTGTCAGGGGTTTTCCTAACCCTATTAGGTGTACTTCTGCCCTCCACACCTTCATTTGCTTCTTCTCTCCAAGCAATTTGATTATATTGTGTAAATATGTCATTGTGATCTTATCTTTACTGCCACCTTGGACCTGTATCCAAATACCCAGTCTCTGTGCATTTGGGTTATAAGATCCCAGAGTCAGTATCATGTACTTTCACTTTGCCACAAACTTTTGTAATTGTGCAAAACTAATTTTAACTGTATTGCTTTACAGTACCCTTGGAGATCCACCTTGTTCCACTGGTAAGAGCAACTTCTTTCAACTCACTTTGGGACTTTTCTCCTCCCAGATAAATTTCTTTCACCTCCTTCTGAAGCTTTTTGCACATCTTACTCTCTAAATGTTATAAATATGCTAGTCTCATATACAAGATCAGCATGCCCACAAACATTTTTACGGACAAAATGTTACACTCTAAACTTAGACGCATCACTTTCCATCTCCTCAGCATCCTGTATTTTTAATCTAGTCTCCTACCAGGACTCTCTTGCTGTATTCTGCGCTCTTCCCTTGACTCATACCCTATATATTTCATTCTACAATAACCCCAATATGCAACGAAATTGTACCGGTTCAAATGCAGGTATACAGTTAACTGCTATTGCTGCAGTTTTGTAAGTTTATCCTATTACAGGTCATCTCCTGAAAATCTTTAAGGATTTTAAATGCATCTCCCAAGTTTCAGTCTGGAGATATACAATCACATCATCAGCACAAAAAAAAAAAAAAAAAAAAAAACTAATTTTCCCTGCAGATCTTCACAATAAGATATTCTATGATAAAAGGTTATCCATTTAGCCAATGGCTCAAATAAATTGCAAGCAGTAAAGAGGAGAGTGGGCATTCTTGCCTAGTACCACTGCTAAAATGACTTCTGGAATAAAACCTCTCCATCCTTAATCTTGACCAGTAAATGCCAGAATATCCCCTTAATCAATCTGATCAAATTTCTTAGAGAAACTCCACAAACACCAGCGAAGAAAACTAAATGTTCAAAAACCGCTTGATAAAAAGCAGGACCACGCCACAATGTAGTAAAAAATAATTTAATTCAATAATCCACTTAAAAACATGTTAAATGCTTTCGTCTCTGTTCATTCAGAAACTTCATCAGCTAAAAAAAAAAAAAAAAAAAAAAAAAAACATTACAAATAAGAGAAAACATTATCCTGGTTCAAAATACACCCCCCAGCTCAGCCAATCACAGTAAAGAACCATCCCCATTCATAAAATACTTCCACTCAAGTACAGACCTTATATTTAAACAGCACTATTTATAAGAAATATAAATGTATAAAAATGATTTAACTATATTAGAAATTAATGAACATTAATAAAGATTATCTCTCCAAAGCTTTTAGCTTTAGTATACAGGAAATTGAAATGTGATCATTTAAACCCGGCCAGTGGGTTGCATTCAAACACATTTGCCAAAACAGTTCACGTCTCTCCAATATTAATGACTATGCCCCACCCCTTTCATTCAAAACTAAACTCTCTAATGCTATAAATTTAAAAACATGATTAGCAAGTGCATTTGTAACCTTTTTAGCACTTGTATCCCTTAAATGCTCATATATTCTGTTCTTAAGTTTTCTGTCTTGCCAATATAAAATACACAACATCTTGAGCATAAGGCACAATAAACAACTCTCTCAGAATTACATGAAAATTTGCCTTGCAATTTCACATTAAAACCATTAATTTTAACTTTTCCAATTTCTAAAATATAGGAACAATAGGAACAAGACCCATACTTTTTCCATGCTCTCTCTAGCTGAGAACCAAAACGAAACTTGAATACATTTTTTAAATTGCTCCCTTTTCTATATACTATATCTGGTTTATCACTCAGGTAATTTCTAACATCTCTATCATTATTTAAGATTTCCCAGTTTTTAATCAGGATATTCTTCACTTGACTATTCTTATTAAATGTAGTAATAAATGTACATTTAAAAATATTATTATTGCTCACACTATGATTAGATGAATATTGTGTACACTGATCCTCTGGGGCAGACATTGGGAGAATGACATCTGTCGCAGTGATCACTGGGAATTCACCTAAGATCGGGACGAAACACCCCCTTCTCACACTTATTCACCACTTCCATCATGACGTCATTCACCAGGTGGAATGGATAACCACTCATAAGGAATATTTTCCTTTAGAATTTTTCTTGGATGAATGTGAGACTTAAAGTACTAACCATACGAGCTGCCCTTACAAACTGACGTTTTATCACACCTCGCCTTTGTGTTAATGGAGGGGCACTATTACAATGTAAAAAACTATTTACGTATGTCTCCTTATGAAAGATTTGTGAAACAAACTTCTTACGATAATACGTCTTTTGTAAGCCACATATCTAAATAAGAAATGCCCATATTATTAACAGTATGTGTGAACAGTAAAAAGGAGGTTGTACCATTTAAATACTCCAAAAACTCCATCAATTTCCTACTCCATAAAATGAAAAAATAAAGCAATTTCAATTTCCTGTAAATACAGCTAAAAGCTTTGGAGAGAGAATATTAATATGCATTCATTTCTAATCTATTTAAATAAATTTTATACATATATATTTCTTATAAATACTGCTGTTTAAATATAAGGTCCGTACTTGAGTGGAAGTATTTTAGGTTGAGCTGGGGGGGTGTATGTTGAAACAGGATGATGTTTTCTCTTATGAGTAATTTAAAAAGCAGCGTTTATAATTTGTTTTTTATCTGATGAAGTTTCTGAATGAACAGAGACAAAAGTGCTTACTTGTTTTTAAGTGGATTACTGAATTAAAGGCTTTTATACTACATCATAGCGTGGTCCTGCTTTTTATCAGCCGGTTTTCTGAACATTAATTTCTTAGAGAACCCAAATTCCTTAAATACTATCTAGAGGTACTCACAGTACACCCTGTCAAATCCCTTTTCAGCATCTGCACTTATCAAAAGTAACCATTTACTTTTCAGCTTCCTCTTGAATAATCACTGTGTTTAAATGATCAAAGGTCTGTCTCCCTTCTACAAAGCCAAACTAATCCAAGTCAACTTCCAAAGTAGCCTTGCCACCATTTCAGCTGTAATTCCAATAAAACATATGGAATCATGATTTAATATTTATATTGGCATATAGGAATCAGAATCAGTGGGATCCATCCCTTCATTAAGGATCACAGTTATCACTGCCCTCTTCTAAGTACTTGGTATCCGCCTCCTCCTCAAAGATATTTCACATGAAATGCTAATACCTTAATTATTTTTTTGCTCCTTTCCAAACTTTGGCTGGTATACCATCCTCCCAGGAGGATTACCAGCAATCTGTTTGCTTATTTACTCCTTTAATTCATTTAGAATAATACGGGAAATTAGGTTCTTTTCATCTTATTCTGA
This sequence comes from Protopterus annectens, assembly GCF_019279795.1. Lineage (NCBI taxonomy): Eukaryota > Metazoa > Chordata > Ceratodontiformes > Protopteridae > Protopterus > Protopterus annectens. Next base: position 322,944,341 of record NC_056730.1, on the reverse strand, counting down.
CAATTTTAGGAAGTCTATCCCCAGGATTTAATAAAATCCGTGTAGAAACAGAGTAGAGCCTGCAAAGAATGTATCCGTGTACACAGCCAGTGATCCCCCACGGCAGTGTGCCATGCATATTAATGATGCGCGCTGTGGAGGGACAGCCGAGGAGCATGGATATTAAATCAGTTTAGGTAGAGGTGTAACAGCTACTCGTGGCTGCAGATGAGTGTGAGGCTCCATGTAATGCTCCCCACCACTGTTGTAAAGTTGTGAAGTGTGTCAACTGTCTAATAAATCATTGTTGTGATGTTGTTTTTTTTCCTGCATGTTTGCATGGCGTGGCATGGAGTGCAGCAATGCCAAGCTGCACTCACATATAGACAGCTGACATTTGGCAAACATCTAAAAATAGAAATAGGATGTAAGTAATTATCATAATTATTTTTTTTAATTTACTTTTGCGCAGCATGGTGTGGTGAGGAGCGCAGCAGGATCAAGCGGAACAGATACATACATGGCTGATGCCTGCCAGACATCTAAAAATAGAAACGGGATGTAATTATTTATTTATAGGTGTGTTTACTCATGTCTGCGCGGTGCAGAGCAGTACTCAGCAATGCTAACAGATAGTCTAGTAGTATATGTGAAGGTATACTAGTTTTTACAACATCCAACTAGCTACATGGGTAGAGTTATGAACTTACTTGTAGTAGGTCCTGTGTTTGAGTCCTTAGCAGACAGAATATGTCTGCAAACAAATGTAATATTTTTCTTTAATTTCATTAAAATATTGCAAATTTTGACACTGCTGTGCTTTGCTAAGCACTGCTCATTCATGCTAAGCAGTGCATAAACATGCTAACAGCTACCAATGTTTGAGCGGTGCCAAGCCTCGCTAAAACCACGGTTCTGAAAGTTTTCATGGTGCTTGGCTTCCCTTAGTTGGTTTGCGCACTGCTAAGCGACGCAGCACTTTTTTGAAAGCTGCTGAATAACGTGTAAGAGCAGGAAACAGCCTATATTCAGCCCAATAGTCAGGAAGTCTGCAACAGTCACTGGAGTTCAATCAACTGTAGGTATGGCTGGTGGTGTTGCCGAAGGTGTGCGCTTTTGGGCACACAAATGGGGCATTCAGGAGTCTAGGGTCATGGTCAGGCTCCTTGTTAAAAAAACATGAACCCCGGCTAATGCAGGGTGGATTCCAGGGCTCAGAGTGCAAGGCGGAGGCCTGGGACCATTTGGTCAGGGAACTCTGATACTGGTATCCCCTGCACAGATGGAGCAGTGTTGTCACCACTTTGACGACCTGAAAAGGAGAAAGAGGTGAACCCTGGACACCTGGGTCCAGGAAGCTCGAGCTGGGAATATTCCACAAGTATGTAAGTATGTCCTCCTCTAACTAAAATGCAAGTTGAATGTCTGCAAAACTGGTATGCATAATGGTGTGCTTCTCTCCCAACAGCTGCAGCAAGAGGGGTCGTAATGTAGAGTCCCATGCCAGGCGCCTGGCTAGGTTGTGACGTAAGCGTGATAAGTACGGATTTAATATCCCAACTGTAGTGCAATAACCAAGAAAGAGTAAAGCATTTACTGTAATAAAGTATACACAAGAAAAACTGTACTGCAATAAATGGGCATGTAGGACTGTAGTACAATAAATGGGCAATTAGAGCTGTAGTGCAATAAAAGAACAATAAGAACTGTATTTCAATAGAACATTAGCAATACCAATAACAGTAATCAAAATGTTGTTCAGCAGGATTGTGTTGTCAAAATCAGTGCAGTAGAGCTGTATGCACTGACTGTCAATGGTAAGGTTGCTGGAGTCAAGTGTAACACTGTAATAGCTGGAGCCAGCAAATTTAATGGCCTGCAAACTGTATTGCTCAACTCATAGTACTGCCCAAGGCTGTCTCCAGGCCAGTATCGGTCACATAATGCTCTCTCTTCCTCAGATATCAGGTAATAAAGGTATATGGGTGAGGTAGCCCAGTCCATAGGCAAATATTGTGTGTGGACTTCACAGATATTACAAAGCAATAACAATAAAATGCGTTCACTAGCACTGTTGATTCTAAACTACAGCTTTTTCATATATGCAGTATGGCTGTATTCCATGCACGTCTTTTCTACTGTCACTAGAGTCTAGTATAACACTGTAATAGTACTAGAATGCTAGAGGAATATCCTGTAACTTCTATTGCTCAATTCACAGTTTAGTTCCAGATGATCTCCAGGCAAGTATCAGTCACTCAATTGTCACCAGTGACTCAGTAGCTCAGTCTGTTAAATGCTTTGTATGCAGTACATTCTGCCACACACAGTCCTGGGTTCGAATCCAGCGGTATGTAGCACTAAAATTTCAGCATCAGTCATGTAATACTCACAGTTTCTCTCTCACCAGGAACACAACAAATACATGAGTGAGGTGGCCCATATTATGAGCAGAAATTGTGTTTAGATTTCACAGAATGTTAACATCAATACCAAGAATGTGTTCATCAGCACTGAGTCATAAATAAAGCTGTGTAATCCCAGTATGGCTGTATCCCTTGCATGTCTGTATTAAGTTGCTGCAGTCAATTACATTATTTGCAGATTCCCCCTGTAGTCACAGCTATTGGGTTCTACTCCCATGCCTGACAACTAAGGCACGAAGGCTGTCTAGTTTACTTACTGCACACAAACATGCCTCCCAAGTGTCATAATTTCTCGTAATGTAATTAAAACTGCCTAATCCGTCTGTCACACGATTAGCAGAAAAATTACTACCTGAAATGCAATATACTACTAAATATGTTTGCAGAACACCTGGGTAGTTATATAAGTCCACATTATATGAAACTGTTCTGTGTGGTGGAGTACCTGCATTTGTTAATCCTTGGCCCTTCCTGACCCATGCTAACAGCTTGAGAGGTATGTATGTGCTGCATCAGTTATAGGAGAATTGTAGTCACTGTACTCAAACCTGGAACTACACACCTGTAGAGTATATACTTCAGTGATTTCAGGGATATAATCTGTAATGTAAGTAATGGAATGTTTCTCTCTCTCTCTCTTCCCACCCCTTATCTTCATTTATTTATTACTGTTATTTATTAATATGATTTAATATCAACATATTTTGTTTAACTATATTTTGGAAAAACGTATTTCATTACTGATATGTTTTTATTATGATTTAGTAACATTTTATTTAACTATATATTGGAAAATGTGGTTGATTATCATGTTTTATTATGATGCAATATCAACATACTTGTTGAACTGTTTTGTTGGCCCTATAGTTTACTTTGTACTGGCATGCTGTTACCATACTGACTGTTATGTTACTTAATGTTATGTTGCACATAATATACATTGATATGTATTTGGATGAATAAATATGATGTTCTATTCTGTTAACACTAACATTAGTTTGGTTATTACTAACCGTAACTTGAACTCTGCTAAAGTCCACAAGGCTGTATTTTTATTTCTGAAGTATTCCAAAAGTCACAGATAAAGTCACACAAGCGCTTTCGCTCAGGCAATCCTGAGCTTTATCAAGTGAAAACAAATTGCAGTGTGCAGTAACCTCCATTAAATAGCCTGGCAATTATACAATTAATTAATTAGTAAATCTAGTACTAAGGTGTGGTGCTTTAGAGTTGGGTGTTAAAAAAAGTTAGTCATTATATCAACTCAAAAAATGAAATGTTTGCAATAACATATGCACTTAAATAAAAATGACTAACCATAAAAACATTTTAAAATGCCAGTTTCCTAGGTTTCAGAACATAAAAGTCTGAGGTCTGATTGGGGTTGTAGATTGTTAAAGAATATGCTTAAAGATGTGTTTAGATTGTCAGTGAATTGTTAAAAATTTTTTTTTTTTTTCATTATTACTTTACACTGATAAAAACATGCAATAAAATATGCGTGAGATATTTTTAATGCCCATCCATATAACATTTCATATAGAATTTGATTTATTAGTCGGAATCCTATAACCGTGGATGTTCAATAATTTAATATGCTGTGTGGAGATGCTGTGGTATGAAGGGGGTCAAGTGTGAGAGTTATAACCTAGCCCTCCTAAGCTTGAGGACCGGTTTAATGCTGATCATCCCATTCAGACCTGGTGGCTTCCCTGCATTCAGTCTCAACTGCCATAATAGTTCACGGTAGCCCAAGGTGGAATCTAAACACATCTTTAAGCATATTCTTTAACAATCTACAACCCCAATCAGACCTCAGACTTTTATGTTCTGAAACCTAGGAAACTGGCATTTTAAAATGTTTTTTATGGTTAGTCATTTTTATTTAAGTGCATATGTTATTGCAAACATTTCATTTTTTGAGTTGATATAATGACTAACTTTTTTTAACACCCAACTCTAAAGCACCACACCTTAGTACTAGATTTACTAATTAATTAATTGTATAATTGCCAGGCTATTTAATGGAGGTTACTGCACACTGCAATTTGTTTTCACTTGATAAAGCTCAGGATTGCCTGAGCCGAAAGCCGCTTGTGACTTTTATCTGTGACTTTTGGAATACTTCAGAAATAAAAATACAGCCTTGTGGACTTTAGCAGAGTTCCGGTTCCTTTCTTCAAGGTCGTGGATTATTCTTTGCTTGTCTTTGGTTTTTTGTGCATTACTTCACTAACCGTAACTTATTGCTACATCTCATTTACCACAGCACTTCAAGATAGGCCGGTTCCAGCTGATCGCCCTACCTTGCCTCAACCGGCTGTGGCACCGGGTCCCAGCATGTCTGGGGCCCACACTGGTGGTGCCCCCTCTTCTGCCCTTGCACTACCTGCGGTTTTGAGTAGTACCGCCTCAGAGGACAGGGCCTGCCCTCCTCTGGGAGCAGTGGCAGTGGGGGTGTTGTCACCCATGCAGAGCTGCTGTTCTTGGTGTGCAGGGCAGTCCACCATGGCTATGACCACCGCCTGTGCCAGAATGAGGGCATGCTGGCCACCCTGGTGGGGCAGCCCCGCCTTGATGCCCAGCCTCTAGCACAGCAACCCTCAAGACAGTGATGGAGTAGTGTTGACAGTCTTATGGGTGGGGATGTGAGTCACAATGCTGCTGCCGTCTGGAAGCATATGGGACTCTGATTCGACAACACCCTCCCTATCCATGGTGTTCACTCCCCTCATGTGCTACACATTGCCCATGTCTGCTGTCTTGTCTGTTTGCAAATGCATCCCCAACTTACCTCCTTCACATGTACCTGTGTCTCTTCCCCAAAATTCCGTTCTCACCTTAAAAAAAAAACAAAAAAACAAAACAAAAAATATATATATATATATATATATATATATATATATATATATATATATATATATATATATATATATATAGTCCCATACATAGCTCTTCATTTTGCACACATCACCACTGGACACGTATAATTTGGTCCAACTGGATTAACAACGCAGTTATGTTGTTCTCACCCCTCTCTGGGGTTTCAGAATCCAAATTCATCTACAAATTATGTCGAAGTGCACAGCTGTTGCTGTACAAGAAAATTCTAGTTGTGTACACTTACCAAAAATGTAGATGTTCGAGTGTATTCACTGTTGCAGTCAACACATTTGGGTTATCCCTGCCAGGGTAGCCCTCGGCCGGCCCGAATACCAGAGACTTAGTATTTCTGTGTTGGTTGCTGTCGCTTGAGGACTGACATCAGGTAGTCAGTAGTATAAAGTAAGGCAGCCAATGCCATTACATCAGTTTTTCTTGGCCTAACCTGTCAGAAACCCCCAAAGAAGGAAGCCAGGTTCTGGTGGAAGAACCACATCAGTGGAAAATAAATACCAATATGTCCCTTGTAAGGAAAAACAGAAAAAAGGGGGATGGAGGGAGGGAAACCAGGACTGCAACAGTGAATACACTCGAACATCTACATTTATGGTAAGTGTACACAACTGTACTATGTTCTTCTGTTGCAGTCATCACATCTGGGTTGATTCCCAAAGCTGAGGAAATGGGTGGAGGCAGTCAAGGAAACTAGGGGCTGGCTAGGATGCCTACAAGACTGCAAAGGCAAACCCTGCCCTGGATTTGGAGAAGAGAGGCAGGTGGTAATGCTTGGTAAAAGAGTGAACAGATTTCCAGGTGACAGCCTCTAGCATGTCCCTGGTGGGGACCCCTCTGAGGAAAGCTGCAGAGGTGGAGGCTGCTTTGGTGGAGTGTGTCAATTACCCCCTTGGGGGTAGGCTTTCCATGCTGTCTGTAGCAGAAATGGATGCAGTGTGCTATCCATTTGGAAATGGTTTGCTTGGAGATGGCTTTGCCTTCTGCCCCTGTAGCAAAGCTAACCAGCAATTAATCAGTCTTTAAAAAGAAGAAGTAAATAGCGTCACCAAAGGCAGAGCACATCAAAATATAAAACTCCAAAAACAAATGGTTCTGCCACAAATTCCACTTAAAAACACTTGAAACTTGAAAACTTTAATAAAATATACGATGCTGAGATAAAATAAAATAAACACAATGGCTCATAAATCGGATAAGAGCTTTCGGTATAATACCGTTTTCAAATCCGATTTATGAGCCATTGTGTTTATTTTATTTTATCTCAGCATCGTATATTTTATTAAAGTTTTCAAGTGTTTTTAAGTGGAATTGGTGGCAGAACCATTTGTTTCTGGAATTGATCAGACTTTCTGAAGGATTTTGTCCTGTCCAGATAGACTCTGGGCTGTCTGTGCACATCTAGAGAGTGAATAATCCTTTCCCCCTTGTTCTGGGGATTAGGAAAGAAGGTGGGCAAATTAATGGATTGGTTGAGAGCCACACTGGACACCATGTTGGGCATGAAGGATGGGTTAGACCTGAGGGATACCCTGTCTGCAGGGAAGATGATGAAGTGTTCCACAGCCATGAGTGCCTGCAGCTCAGGGACTCTTCTGACTGAAGTGATGGAGAGAAGGAATGCTGTCTTCCAGGAGAGAAATTTTAGCTCTGCAGAAGAAGCTGGTTCGAAAGGAGGCAGGGTGAGATTTTCCAAGACAAAGTTAAGGTCCCAAGCTGGTGTTGGTGCCCTTCTGGGGGTCCTTAGGTCGCTAGCCCCTCTGAGGAACTGTTTGATTAAAGGGTGTGAGAAAAGGGGCTGCTCAGTGGGAAAATGAGCAGAAATAGCAGAGGCATGAATTTTGATAGAGGAGAAAGAGACCACTATGTAGTAGATCAGCTAAGCAATCCAAGATGAGAGGGATGGATGAATGGCTGTGCCGTATTGGCCCCCTTAGCCTGGATCCATGTACAGAACGTTTTCCATTTATCTCCATAAGACTTTCTGGTGCTAGGACGTCTGGCCTCATGTATAACATCCAGAACCTGTTTACTGAGGATGGCAGATTGGTTGGGGATTAGAGAATAAGCCAAGCTGCCAGACTGAGTGTCTGCAATTGGGGAATCATGAATTCCCCTTCCCTCTGGGTCAGGAGGTTTGGAACCTGAGGAAGATGCCATGGAGGCAGCACGGACAGGCTGCACAGCAAGAGGTACCAGTATTGCTGGGGCCAGTCTGGAGCTATAAGAATGGTCCTTGGTTCTTCCTCTCTTATTATGAGCAGAACCCCTGGGGATTAGAGGTAGGGGAGGAAAGGCACAGACCGAGAGATTGACCCAGGGGAAGGACAGGGCATCCACTTTCCAAGCCATGCAGTGATGCTCCCTGGTGCAGAATTTGCTGAGCTGATGGTTGGTGTGGGAGGCAAAGAGGTAAATCTTCGGAGTTCCCCATTTCTGAGTTATTAGGGTGAAGGTACTTCTGTTGAGCTGCCACTCGTGTGGGTCCACAAGGTTTCTGCTTAATTGGTCTGCCAGGGAGTTGAGAGAGCCTGGTAGGAATTGTGCTAACAGGTGTAGCTGAATGGAAAAGGCTGTGAGCCAAAGGGTCACAGCCAGACTGCATACAGGGCAGGAGTGTGTCCCCCCCACTTGTTGATGTACCACACCACAGTGGTGCTGTCTGTTTTGATCAGGAGAACCCCTGAAGAGAGAAGGGGTTTGAAAGCTATCAAGGCGTGCTGCTTAGCCATCATCTCTTCTTGACTGATGTGCAGGGGGATTTGCTGTGGGCTCCATTGGCCCTGTATGCACCTGTCGTCCAGGTGTGCACTCCAAGCATAGTCTGATGCATCTGTGGTGAGGGTCTGGGCGGTGGGGGGTGGGGAGAAGGGCAGCCCCTTTTTGTGGGAGCATGCTGTTGCCCACCAAAGAAATTCCTTTTTGAGGCAAGGAATTAAAGGTAGAAGAGTTTCCCGGTCTTGAGAGTGTTGACACCAAAGGTTCTTTAGTTATCACTGAAGTTTCCTCATAACCAGTCTGCCAGTTGGAATGAGCATATTGCAAGATGTCATGAACCTCACAGCTTGCAGGATTTTCCTTGCAGATAGCTGGGTTCTGGTGGCCAGTTGAGAGAAGTAGGCTGTCAGGAAAATTTGTTTCTCTGGTGTAAGGTATGCATCTGGGAAGCTGTGTCCAGACTTGCTTCTAGGAAGATTATCCTTTGGGTGGGCACCTGTTTGGATTTCTTTTCATTGATTGTGTACCCTAGGGAGGTTAGTAGGGTCTTTACAAAGGCCAGGCGCTTGAGCAGTTTTTCCTGGCTGTCTGCCTGAATAAGGCAGTCGTCTAGGTATGGGTAAATTTGAATATTTCTTTGTCTGCAAAAGGCAATGGCCGGAGCCAGACATTTTGTGAAAACTCTGGGAGCAGTAGATAAGCCAAAGGGAAGCGCAGAGAACTGAAAGTATTGCGATCCTGCCCTGAAGCGGAGATATTTCCTGCATGATTCCCTGACAGGAATGTGGAGGTAGGCCTCTTTTAGATCTAGGGTGGCTAGCCATGTGCCCTTGGGGAGCATGGGGAGCAGCTGCTGGAGGGTGAGCATTTTGAATTCTGGGATCACCAGGAAGGTGTTTAGAATGGATAGATCAAGGGTGGAGCACCAGGTACCCTCTTTTCTGGGCACCAGAAAAAGTCTGGAGTAGAAGCCTTAGCCTATCTATTCTGCAGAAACATGCTCTACTGCCCTCATAGAGAGTAGGGAATGGATTTGCTTTTGAGCCTCTGCCCACTGATTTGGTGGTAAATCTGGGAACCCTTTTGGGGTTGGAAGGATGTGGAAGGAGAATTTGTATCCCCGAGACACAATGTTCGGAACCCATTGGTCCTTAGTAATGGTAGCCCAGGTGCTTGAGTGAAAGAGGTTTTCCTCCTAGGGGTAAGTGAAGGTGGGCAGAGGGGAGGTCAGGAAGAGGGGAGTCATTGTGAGTTCTTACCATAAGGGGGGGGCTTAGAACTCCCTGGTTTTGAAGTGGATGTAGTCCACTGCTTATATCTCTGCATTCCCTGGGGCTCCTGTCTGGGGGGGGGTCTGTTTGCACTGGGCCTGTTTACTCAGAGCAGGAAAGGAGCAGTGCTTGGAGGGGCAATGCCTGCTGAACCTAGGGGCATGGACCTGTAAGAAATCTTTAACTTTTGGCATAGATTTTGTTTTTTCTTCCATCTTTTTTAAGACCTCTTCTGCCTTAGTGCCAAATAAGTTATCTTTGTGCAAGGGGGCATCCAGCAATTTAGATTTGACATGGTCTGGCAGGGGTTGTTCCTTAAGCCATGCATGTCTTCCAATGACAGATCCAGTAAATGCTGCCCTGCAAGAAGCTTCTAGGGCGTCAAAACCACAGTGCAAAGTGTGTTTAGTTACTTGACTTGCAGTATGCATTAAGTCTTCTAATTCTTTAGATTCTGCCAAAGCAGGAAAGGAAGACATTTTTTGTTTAAGGAGTTGCAAGGTATGTTGCTGATATTTCAGCATATGGAACTGACAATTTAGTGCCCTGATAGCAAAAGTAGCAGAGGTGTATACTTTTTTACCCCACCTGTCCAATGCTCGAGCATCCGTGTCTGAGGGGGTGGGATTCTTAGCAGAGGTTGCTTTGATCCCTTTTGGCCCTTGATAAATGAGCTCAGGGTCAACTGCTGGATTTTTAAAAATATATTTGTGCGAGTCAGGTACTCTACAGTACCTGTCTGGTTTTCTGGGAGCAGGAGAGAGGGTGTCAGGAGTCAAGCTGGATTTAAGGAAAGTCATCCACAACATCCAGGACTGGGGGGGGGTGGCCAAGGGTCTGTGTTGCGGAAGATCTAGGAATTCCCAGAGTCTCTTTTAGACTAAGAGTAGTCCTGACTCTCCCATTGGAAATGCTTCTTTAACGTATGCAGTATTTCCACAAAGGAAAATTCCTCTGGGGGAGAGGCTGAAGGAATGGAGTCCTCTGCATCAGAATCTTCATAAGTGGAGAGGGGTTGCATGTCTTCATAGTCAGAAGCATCAGATTCATCAGACTCTTGTTCAGACAAAAACTACAGGGGACAGATCTCTTTTCCTTTTGGAGGGGGTAGCTTGGCTGCCCCCGATCAGCATGATAAGGTCTTCTGCCACTTTAAGCATTTGAGACTAAGGCAAGGTAGCAGGTGCCTGAGACAGGGTCGTCGGTTTCTTGGGTGTGGTTTGAACCCTGGGCCTAAGAAACTCGGTTGTTTTTGAAAGAATGGTAGTCACAAAAGAAAACGTTGGTTTGTGTCAAGATTCAGTAGTGCGAAGGACTTCCTCGGAAGCCGGTGCCTGCTCAGCGGCTCCAGACCCATCCAAGGTAGAGATGACCATAGGATCCTTAGTCGAATAAGAGTTTTGCGGCATACCAGACTCTGAAAGGGTCTTGGCAGCGGCCTGCGAATCAACTGAAGCGGGCATCAGAGGCTGCAAAAGTGCCTCACTGAGTACCGGAGGACTGACGACTAGCTCATCAGAAGCATCATCGTTAGGTATGGACCTGTGAGGGCTGTCTCTGTCTTTATCTTTACGTTTTTTCAGAAGATCTGCTGTTGGATGGCTTACCGAAGCCATAATGGAATTAGAGGACTGTAAACGAAAATATCTGGCTACAATAAGGGCCCGACGATGGGCAGTTCTGGCACTGAACAAAGCACAGACGCAACAATGGGGGATGTCGTGGTCTGGCCAAAGCATGTGATGCAGTAAGAGTGGAAGTCTCAGTGTGGTATTTGCTGTCCACTGGCAAAACAATTATTAACTTTTTCTTACATCGGTTACTGCAAGAAAAAAGGATCCCCAATGGGGTACTTAGCTTTAGAAGACTTGGAAAAGAAAACTCAGGTAGCGGACGACCGGCACTTGTGTGAACTGCTTCTGCTTTGGGCTCCATGGCAAGAAAGACTGATGTAATGGCATCAGCTGCCTTACTTTATACTACTGACAACCTGACGTCAGACCTCAAGTAACAGCAACCTACGCAGAAATACTAAGTCTCTGGTATTCGGGCCGGCCGAGGACTACCCTGGCAGGGATAATCCAAATGTGATGAATGCAACAGTCAAACACGAAGAACATCAGATGGCTATGGTTCTTTCCTACACCCTTCCTGCACATCCCTGCCTTTCACTATGTTTCTCCCTCTGCTTGCCCCATTTCACCAATTTCTTATCTCCCCTTTTTTCTTTTCGTTATTTTTTTTTTGCGCAGAGCTGTGCGACACGCCACGTCACGCATCTTTGTTATGCTAAGCTCAGCTAAATAGAGCTATAATGACTATATGTGCTTGCAACATTTTAAGGCACATGTACAAAATAAACACCTCTGCCGTGTTTCAAACCTGATCCCATCACACCTGCAGCACACTGCATTAACTCACCATGCCACGCAACTCTTACTTAAAACAAGTGTTTTAAGCAAAACATAGTAATTGCCAATTACATCATTAGGCATGTTTCAGCAGAGCTGCACACCGCACAAACTGGAATAAAAATAATGGGAAAAAAATGGGAATGTACCTTGGACTCTGGTGCAACGCTACACCACTAGACAGCCAAAGACATGATAGTGGATGCAACTGAGGCAGGTGTCAGCAGGTAAATGTGCCCTTTTATCAATAACATATAGAAAGACAGCTGCTAAGGCATTCATGGCAAAATACATATTCTACTGGTACGCTGGTGCAGAAATACATCCATATAAAGCCATGCACATAATGATGGATGCAGCAAATGTATGTCACAGCCTGTATGTGTACACATATATCTAGCAAATACACTCACCGTAGCAGTGACTCAGTAGCTCAGTCTGTTAAATGCCTTGCATAAAGTACATTTTGCCACACAGTCCTGGGTTCAAATCCAGTGTTGCGTTGCATTTCAATTACATTATTGTGAAGACAGCAATGATTCATGCACTCATTATACACACAAAGCATTGCAAAGTAAATAACTGCTTTTCAATGCTGGAAGTCACAGGCCTGCAGGTAGGGACACACATCACATATCCGTATAGCATTACTACATGTCACCTAGTACTCTGTTGTTGACACAGTTGTCTAACATACATACCTTAAACACATGCCATAATTGGAATGTAAAGGATACTCTGACCCTGGCTCTGCTTTTACAACAAGGCTGACACAGCTAACACAGATACACCTACAGCTTGCTGTCCTCCAAAGTGTTCACACTCACTGCCTATATCTATTACCTACAGCAGCAGCAACCTGTGGTATACATAGCTCTATATAAAGGTTTCTGCTACAGACTTGACCTCTGCGATGATATAGTCTCCTCACCCCAGTAAAGTCCATCTCAACAGCTAAGAAAGGGGCCCTGTTCTACATGAAGACCTTATATATTGCACAGAGGTTGCAGGTCATTGGTAATGATAGTGCAACTCAGCTCTTTTGGCTATAATTAGCATATCAGAGTCACAGACTGGTTTAGAGGCAATTACCTGCTAATGAGAAGCATTTTAACATGCAAACAACTGGCTATACGCAAACGTTCTGTATGAGACTTTCCTCACACAGAGCACACCCTCTGCGAAACAGTACTAGTAGCACATTTCAACAGAGGAGTACTGGACTACACCAGGTATGTAACTGTTTTTTGTGTATAACAAGATGCAGATGGGAGGACAGAGGTATGGGGAACAGGAAGTACAGCAATAAGCCTGTCTTAGACAGGTCATCAATACCCTGCTGTCTTATACAGTGGATGTAGAAAATATCAGGGTTGCATTGTCTTTTGTCAATGTGGCACACTGGTGTTGTTGGACTGTCTCAATATAGTGGTCGTAATAGCACACTGCCATTTGTCTGGTACTGGCCTTATGACATATTATTGGGTACCTGGCCTTAGGGGACACACCACAGTGAATGGTCGTAATAGCGCACTACTTGTCTGGCACTGGTCTTATGACATAATATTGGGCAGCTGGCATTAGGAGACATACCACAGTGGACCGGAGTGTTGGGTGTATGATCATACAGCAGAATCTCTCATGGTACACAGGGAACTACCTCAGTAATGATACTGTCTCAGTTGTATCCAGAAACACGTAGTATGTTGTCACACTGTGGGGGGTATGACGTGAGCAAGCAGTGGACAGTGCTGGCCATTTTGTTCTTGCTGTATCTGTACATAGTGGGCATCCATGCATTTGATCCTGTAATGTGTTTCCCTTTTGGTGTTTCAGGACTAATGCGTCACTGAAGGCATGCCCCCTTCTCAGATGTGGGGAATGAAATAATACAAGGACTACATCATCACATCCTCCTATCCAAGGGGAGCATAACATGGAACAGTGGGCTGCATTGTGAGCAGACCTTGTCCAGGATGTGAATGAGACTGGCCACCAGGACAGGACACATGAGCAGGTTCGATACCATGCTACAGACATGGTGAATGCTGCACGACGAAGGGCAGCTGATGTGGCCAGGGATCATGTAGTCACCGGTGAAGGGCCTGCAATGGAACAACCACTCATGGCCACTGAGGAATTCCTGGCAAACCTAGGGACACATGACAGCTCCCAGGCATCCATCACACCACTCATCATGGAGGTGGGTGCCACAGTGTCCACAGCAGAGAAGCGTGCAGGTAAGCTTATTGTGATAACCACTGTAATACTGTAGCAGTCATTCTGTCAGGCTGCACATACCTTAACATGGGTGTCAGGTCTGTGTGCTGGGGGGGGTTAGCTCAGTTTTACACACATACTCAGAATGTCAGTAATACATCAAATAACACAGTAGCTACTGTACATGTGAGATATATGCAGGCATTGCCTTGTACTGCAACATGCTGTGGTAATTAAATTATTGTGCTGCAACATGCTGTGGTACTGAAATCACCTCACCTTCACGTTTTTACAGGTCAGTCAGGAGTTGTCCAAGGCCATGGTCCTCCTCCTGATAAGCTTGATACTGTTTTGTTATGGAACATACATATGCCATTAAGGGTAGGGGCCAGGGCAACTTCCTATGTACATGTAATGCTGTGTATAACCAAAGCAGAATGTTTGTATTTTCCAGTCTGGAACAGTTACCTAGGTTTGCTAGAGTGGGTAATCACAGAAGTGTAGCTGAACGAACAAACATTTTTGCAGTTACACTTCAGAAAGAATAAGCCTCCTGGTGTACATGAGGCAATTAATCTGACATGCCTTGTACATACCGAAAGGTCAATGGTACATACCTCAGGCACAGAAACTTGTATTTGTATATATTTGTTAAGATGGGTGTACTGGATTTTGTGTGTTGTATTATCAAGTATAGTGTCATATTGCATACCAAAAAGGTACATTGTACTGGCCAAGTGTCAAGCGATTTACCTGACATGCTCATTATAAAGGCTTTGAGTGGAATGTGTATGTTGTTATGACGAAGTCTGTTGTGCATGAAAGTGGAGGTGAGAGTATGTGAGAGTGGTAATGCAGTTGTGGATCCTCATTATGACGACTCTGTGGATTTTCCATACATAATAGTGCAGGTAGTAATGTAATGCTTTTGTCTTGGTTTCCACAGGTGACCGGGGATTTGGGGTCTCTCCACCACACAATCTGAAGTTGGTGTCTCTTAGGACTCCGATGATGGTGGCGGCCATAGTGAGGCACAGGTGGGGATGTTGGGGGCTGAATCTGTCCCAGAGGTTGACATCCCTCGTCTGCCCCCATCACCACATACAGTATGCTCACACATACCTAGTCCCCAAAGGCTTCATAGATTCATACATGGGAGTCAGAGGGTGGAGACAGTGAACAGGCCAGTGTGGCAACTATGGCTTCAGTGAGTATAGACACTGGCCATAGCCAGAGAGCTGGTGAGGTCCCACACAGGCAGACTGACAGGGTCACTCCTAGGAGGACCACTGTCCACCCACCACCTGCTGCAGGTACCACATCACAGATCAATCAGTGCATGTTTTGGGCCCTCATGGAGGCACAGACACGTTCTGAATGGAACACAAGATGTATGCTTACAGCTAAGGATGTAGCACAGTCTAACATCCGTGACTACCTCCAACACATTGAGGACACCCCGGATCGGTTCACTGATGCAGTGTACAGACAGTGGGCTGAGACAGAGTCTGTCTTGGATGGCATATTGTTCTCGAATGTGTGGTTGGGGTTGGGCGTCGGACTTGTGGATGTAGGCCAGCAACACCATCTGCTGATAGTTCATGCAGCCATGCACAGATACATTCTCGTAGTGGCAGTATATCCAGCGCTACAGAGGGGAGTGTGCTGTCCACACCACGATTTGGCAGGCCATGGGCACATGGTCCTGGGCGGTCCCATGGGGGACACGGTCCCAGCAGACAGCAGTCGCCGTCAGGTACTAGCATCACATCTGACCTTGGGCATGGTGGTGCCATTGCAATTCCTAGCAGAGCCAGCACCCATGTGCAGGGCCAGAGACAATGAACTGTCAACTCTACCATGTACGGTCCACAGCTGTCCAACAAACACATTTGTAGGGCTAGCACTGAGCTTGACTGTATATATGCACACACTCACATCACTGTCACATGCAAGTCACCTACAGACACACATACAGCACCTCTCCATGCTCCATCTAACCCGCACCCGATACTGACTCACACAACTGTGGTCAACAATTTGGGCCAGACTAGGCCGCCAGCACCCCCTGTCAACCTCCCCCATTGATGCAGGGGAATGAAAATAAGCTTTTGATGCACAGGGTGACGGTTACTTAACATGTACGTGTGTAATGTAGTATTGGTTTGTATGCCACTTGTAGTGGTCACCAACATACAATGTATGCTGGCATGTGACATGAGTATGCAACATACATTTGTGGACCTTATGATGTATGATGTTGTACTGGGGGTATTTTTACACAATCACAAATATGTCACAGACCTGTGTATGTTTCTGTTCCAGGAGTCTGAGGAGATAAACTAAGGCACACAGCAGCAGTAAAGCGGCACAGCATAGCTATGGCATGGCAGCACAGTAGAAATATGACTTTAGGAAGGTACAGCAGCATACATGCATGGCTCCATAGGTTCACATCTGTATGACAGTCTACCAAGGGCAATGGCGGCGGTCAGCATACTCATGCATTCATAATTTGTGATAAGGTCTGCTACAGGGCAAGGTGTGACCTTGCTGGAGTGCATATGCTGCCTATCTGTATGCAGCATAGTAGATAACTCACTGTAAGGACATTAACCTACCGTGTGACGTTAGTACTACATGCTTGTGGGAGACATTTGTCCAGCAAACATAAACAAACCCTGCCTAATGGTACACAGAGCACCTCAGTGGATCTCAGCACATGCTATCTGGCTGGGAAGCCATCATCTCAACACATGGCTTCTGCCTGAGTCCCTCTTGGACTGGGGCAATATGTGCTGGTCCTGTACCTATGGGTATACAGATGTCTCTGATTGTGAGGGTTGTATGGCCCCATAACATGATGTATACTGCTGTAACAGCTTCACACAAAAACATGGTCACATTCAGGCTAGCACCACTTCAACTCACTGCATAAAGGACACAACAAGGTGTGCACATACTGCAAGTTGGCTGTATGTAGATTAGAACACTTACCTAAGTACTGGTACACACTGCAGATTACAGCAGCCAATGCACACAACACAACTCATGTCTGCTAGTACTATCAGTTTAGAACATATAATGCTCGTTGATATCAGTAAGTCTTGTTGTAATCAGTCATTTGGGGGCCACATCACCAACAACAAATGAAATGATGCAAAACCCTATGTCTACTTTACAAAGGTTATCATACGTATGCCATATGGATATACACATGCACTATGTTGGGCAGAGTTATATTAGAACCCCTACCTATCTAGGCTTATACACTTTAGATCACGCTACTTATCACACGCACCACTGCTTAAGTCTTGCTACTACACTGTCAGTTGGCAGGCTTAAGGTGGTTGACATCATCAGGCCTTGTAGAATAGGGCAGTGTGGAAGCCAGCAGCAAGTAATGGGCCAAAATGTGCATAATCATTGCAGGTGGATAGCCGATGAGGGCATGTTAGTTGTTTTCCAGGGGTACACACACATGCACCAAGTAACCTGGAGTGAGATTAGAACCTATCTAGTATTACATACTATAGATCACAGTATTGACCGCATGCACCATGGCTTAAGTCTTGGTACTACACTGTCAGCTGCTATTCTTAAGGTGGCTGACATCATCAGGCCTTGTAGAATAGAGCAATGTGAAAGCCAGCAGCAAGTTATGGGCCCAGAAAGTGCATAACCATTGCAGGTGAATAGCCCATTAGGGCATGTCCATTGTTTTGCAGGGGTGTATATATATATATATATATATATATATATATATATATATATATATATATATATATATAGAAGGCTGCCAGCCTAGCTAGAGTTTTGTAAATAATTCTATGTCATTTGTAAATATTAATGCAATCCATAGGCTTGTTTTACAAATGTAAAGAGAACTATATGTTATGATTAAACTATATGGTGTACTGAATTTCAAAAATGTAACCACAGTGCACTCTGCTGGAAGAAAGCTGATAAGTCAAGCATTGTATGACTGATCTCAAGTTCGGAAACAGGATGTCTGGGCCAGGAAATTCTTTCTATCGTCTTGATTTAAGAGACAATTACTATGGTTTTACATGCATAATGTCTTTTATTGCTGTGGCTTCCTGGCCAGGTGCATCTTACTAAGAAATGTAAATTCTGAGTTAATGTTAGCCTGGGAACCAGAGAAGTGTCAAGAAATATCTAATGTGAAATGACTCAGCAGTACTGTGTTATCAATTTAAGACTTTCTCAGAGAGAAAAAATTGAGGATTTTGGTTTGTCTGAACCTGAACACATCAACTCACCAGCATTCTGCCTTTTGCTCTGTAAGTAAGATATTTATTTAGAACAGTGATTTCTCTTAAAGCCAGATAGAAATAGACAGATTAGTCTAGCTGTTTTCTATATTTATGTCAGACTATTCTACAGTATTATTTTAAAGCATTTTCCTGTGATTTCTGAAGTCAGTAATGTCATTGTGTTGACGTAATAAAATTTGTCTCGTGTTTTTATTATTTATTATTAAATACTTTTAAACCTTTCAACTGTGACTGTTTTGTGTAGAGAAAATGGAAGGTCTAGAGTACATGCATGTATTTAGTGATACTGTACTAAGCCACTCCAGAATAGCCTTATCCAAATAGTAAGTGTAACCCAGGGCTAACAGTAATATTACACAGTGAAATTGGTCACCCTTTGGGAAGGACCTTATAGTAGCTGGTATAAGTGGTTGGTGGCAGTGATTTCTAACTTATATTCTGGAAAGAAGGGGGCATAGCTGGAGAACCTGTGCCAGCCTTCCCAAGGCGTGTCTGTGTGTTTGTATATAACTCATATCTCAAAGTGTGTGTGTGTGTGTGTGTGTGTGTGTGTGTGTGTGTGTGTGTGTGTGTGTGTGTGTCAGCTACTTGGGCAGGGACACGAAGGACTGGTTGGACAGAGGAAGCTGGAAGTTTTAGCTTGACCACTAGGCTGAGATCTGAACCCTATAGTTCTGCCAGTGGGGAGTATTACTGGGGATCTGGAGAGAAAAGGAGAAACCAGCCCCAGACTGATCTCTGTATGCTGTTAAGGGAAATTGTACTTTACTATATGTGTACTTGTTATGCTTCCCAATGTGCACACCCCTCACTGGTACTAGTGGTGAGGATTGAGAATCCTTGATTACTGGGCCAGTCCACGGGCATCACATATTAATTGATGGCAGTGGAGGGATATCCACATCAAATATTAACTGATAGTGCTGAGTTAGCCATATCACATATTAAAGGGCTTGTAGTGGTGTGGATAACTGTAGCTTGTGTACAGTGATCACTGAAGGTGTTTTTGTACTCTAAACAAGCCACTCAGTGAACACTAAGAGTTCAGATCACAACTGTTTTATTTCTTTTGTAAGCTTAGTTAGTCAGGGAGAGCAGGCAAGCATGTCAGCAGAGGAGTATGGCAAGCTGATAAGGAACCAGTTGGCTGAGATGTTCCAGGTTAAAGGACTGGTGGATGGAAACCTGACTGAGGCACACATGATTGCAGCTTTGGTCACAGCTGCATCAGAAAACAGCAATCAGGAGGACGATCAGACTGGCCGTGGAGATATACAACACTCAGAGAATGGACAGCTCGACCTTTCTGCAGAGGACTTAAAATCTATCTGGAGCTAGAGAGACTTGAGTTGGAGGCCAGGCGTTTGGAAATGGAAGCTGTGGAGAAGGAGAGACAGAGGCAGCACGAAAAGGGGATGCTGACTCTTTGCCAGAGTCATGGAGGTAATAGGGAAGGGAGTAACTGGATCCCAGAAGCACAAAAGGTCAGTAAATGTCTTCCACAGTTTACAGATGGGGATAATTTTGATAGTTTCATTCATATGTTTGAGAGGGTATGTAAAGAGTATGTTGTTGACCAAAGGCTCTGGGTACAGTTCCTGCTCCTCTTACTCAATGGTAAAGCTGTAAATGTACTTTCTAAATTATCTGAGGTTGACTGTTTAAACTATAATGCTGTAAACAATTGTTTGTTAGAATTTTTTAAGCTAACCCCTGAAACTTGTAGGAAAAAGTTTCTTGAGCATAGACACAAGGTAGATGAAAGTGTGTGTGAATATGTTGCTGAACTGATGACTTATTTTCATGGAGTGGATGTCAGGTCACCACTTTAGAAAAGGTGACAGACTTTTTGGTGAGGGAACAAGCCCTTAGCACTTGGCCTGAGGACATGAGGATCTGGTTAGCTGACAGACAATGTGCTACTTCTGATGAGATGGGGAAGAAGGGAGCTCTATACCTAGCAAGCAGGGCATCGCTGCACAGGAAGGGACCCTCCAGTACTGCTCATGGGTCTACAGGAACCCATGGTGGGCAGTCCAGACTGCCCCAACAGAATCTGACAGTAGCAGGGGAACCAACTAGTCCAGGTACACGTCCAGGACCTAGGGTTAAATGTTTTGAATGCAACCAGTGGGGCCATGTGGCATACAGATGTCCATGGAGGCATGTTGGGGAACAAAAGGTGAGGGAGCCAGTAAGTGGGAAGGACAAAATGTCAACAGTAGGTTGTCTTGAGACCAAAGGGGTACCAAGCTATCATCCTGTAGATGTCCTGATAGGGAAGGATTTTGATGAGGCAGTACCATGTGCTTATGCAGTTACACACAGTCAGGCCAGGAGACAAGCATGTGGATCTGGTAGCCTGGGGGAGACCCAGTCAGACCGCATCCTTGCAACCAGGACTGGTGAGGTGGTTACTTCAGCGAGGGAGGTATCCTATAGCAGTGAGACTGAAGGTGAGCCACAGCTGCTTGTGGGTACTGATGGTCCCTTGGACAGAGTGACTGCAAAGGTACAGTTGAGTAGTAGTACCCAGGTTGACAATGAGGCACCACTGTCAGAGCATGCCAGACTTCCTGTGGAAGGGGAGCTGGGAAGGGTTACAAAGAGAGAGTTGAGACAGGCTCAGCTCTTAGACCCTACATTGCAAGGCCTGAGGCAGGTAGCTAATGACGCACCTTATTCTCAAGAGAAGGGGGAATCTATATACGGGGACAAAACGTTACTGTATAGAGAGTGGACCCCTGAGGGAGGGCTAGAAGGTGAGAGAATGCAGCAGCTAGTAGTGTCTAGAGCCTACCGTCTGGTGCTTCTAGCCATAGCCCATGATATTCCGTTTGCAGGTCACATGGGCATAAAATGTGCACAGAGACGTATTATGCAGAACTTCTATTGGCCTGGAATTTCCAGAGATGTAACAGGGTACTGCAGGACCTGTGACAGTGCCAAAAGGTAGGCAAGGCACGAGACAAGGTGATAGCTCCTTTTATGCCTTTCCCTGTGATTGAGGAGCCATTTCAGAGGGTAGCTATGGATATTGTGGGGCCTCTGAGCACCCTAAGTTCAACAGGGAAAAAGTATATCCTAATGGTAGTAGATTATGCTACAAGACACTCTGAGGCAGCAGCTTTGTCCTCCACTAAGACAGAAAAGGTGTCAAATGCTTTGTTAGAAATTTTCAGCAGGGTAGGTTTCCCAAAAGAAATACTGACTGACAGAGGTGTCAATTTCATGTCAGACCTGCTGGCTTGTCTGTGAACGTACTGTGGGGTGAAGCACCTAAAGACCACCCCCTATCATCCTCAGACCAGTGGTCTTGCTGAGAGGTTAAACTTTACAATCAAGTCCATGCTACGGGCATTTGCAGACCAGGTTAAGAGGGATTGGGACAAATATTTGCCTAATCTGTTTGCTTACAGAGAGGTTCCCCAAGAATCCACAGG
This sequence comes from Protopterus annectens, assembly GCF_019279795.1. Lineage (NCBI taxonomy): Eukaryota > Metazoa > Chordata > Ceratodontiformes > Protopteridae > Protopterus > Protopterus annectens. Next base: position 322,922,680 of record NC_056730.1, on the reverse strand, counting down.
TTTTTTACCCTTTGAGTTGTTGTATGGGCATAGGGTGAGGAGGGCCTCTAGATTTAATCTGTGATGAGTGGGAAGGCGAATGTGAATCCCACAAGGAGTCTGTTGTGGCAAACATCCTAAACCTCAGGACAAGGCTCAGGGAACACATGGGCTTGGCCCAGGAGAGCCTGGCAGAAGCCCAACAGCAGAAAAAAGGTCTGGTATGACAGGAATACTTGAGACAGACAGTATGCTGTAGGGCAGCAAGTAATGGTTCTCATTCCTGTCAGACACAACAAGCTGCAAGCAGCTTGGGAGGGACCCTACAAGGTGGTACGAAAGGTAAGTGATGTTAACTACATGGTAGAACTGCTAGGCAGGGGCACAAATTGTACCATGTTAACATGATGAAACCTTATGATAGGGAGGCCCTTGTGCCATGTATTTGCAGTGGATTGCAGGAGGAGTCTGAGGGAGATCTGTTGACTGATCTCCTCAGTAAGGCTCGGACTGAGAACTCAATGGAAGGGGTAGCAATGTCCCAGCAGCTATCTCCTACCCAGTTTCGAGAAATCTGAGCAGTGTTACAGGAATTTGGGGGCATATTCACTAGGAAACCAGGGTGCACCCACCTGGTGCAGCACCAGTTGGATACAGGACCCCAACAGCCTATTAGACAGGCACCTTATAGGCTGCCTGAGTCAAACAGACTCTGAGGAAGGAGATACAGGAAATTGGAACTATGGGGTAATTCAAGAGTCCAACAGTCCCGGGGCCACCCCAGTGGTGCTGGTGCCGAAGGATGGTAGTAGCAGGTTTTGTGTGGACTACCAGAAATTAAATAGTCACACAGAGTCAGATGCTTGCCCCATGCCTAGGACAGATGAAGCCCTACAGCAGTTGGGCAGAGCTAAGTATCTTACCACCACTGATCGTACCAAGGGTTACTGGCAGGTGCCCTTGACTCCCAGTGCTACAGAAAGGTCAGCCTTTGTGACTCTTTTTGGCTTGTATGCATTCACAAAGATGCCCTTTTGAATGAAAAATGCCCCAGAGACTTTCCAGAGACTGGTAGATCATATCCTAGGAGCAGGAGGGTTTGCCCTTGCTTACCTAGATAATATTGCCATCTACAGCCATTCCTGGCAAGAGCACCTTCAACATGTCAGGGAGGTGCTGGGCAGACTACAGGGAGCGGGGTTGGCCATTAAGCCGAGAAAAAGTGTCAGGTGGGTATGGCACAGGTCTCCCACCTGGAACATAGAGTAGAGAGTGGTAAGATCAGGCCAGAACCTGTCAAAGTGGAAGCCATTAATGCATAGCTTGTACCTGTTACCAAAAAGCAGGTAAGGGCATTCTTAGGGACAGCAGGGTTCTACAGAAATTGTCCCCAGTTACAGTACCATAGCTGTTCCCCTCACAGACCTGACAAGGAAAAACAGGCCAGATACGGTAGTGCGGACCACAGCATGCGCAGCAGGCATTCCAGACGCGTAAAGAAGCTTTGGGAGGACCTCCTGTGTTAGCCAGTCCAGATTAAAGCAAAGCATTTGTTGTGCAGGTGAATGCTTCAAACCATGGGGTGGCGGCTATACTTAGCAAGATTGCTTCAAAGGAAGAAGAGCACCCAGTGATTTATCTCAGTCATAGGCTCCAACCCAGGGAGGAATGCTATGCAGCTGTAGAAAAGGAATGTCTAGCCATATTGTGGGCACTGCAGAAACTTCAGCCTTATCTATATGGAAGAAAATTCACTGTACTTACAGATCACAATCCCCTAACATGGTTACACCGAGTCAGCCAGCAAAATGCGAAGTTGCTAAGATGGTGCCTAGGGTTCCAAGGAATATGTCAATGCAGCACCCACATGGGGTTAACAATGCCAACACAGATGGGCTCTCAAGACAGGGAATGGGGTAAAGTATACTCAGACCTAACCCTCTCAAGCAACGTTTCTCAAGGGTCACTTGAAAAACTAGCTTGAGTTCGCTGGGGGGGGGGGGTATGTGAAGGCTGGAAGCCTAGCTAGATAGAAGTTTGTAAATAATTCTATGTCATTTGTAAATATTAATGTAATCCATAGGCTTGTTTTACAAATGTAAAGAGAACTATATGTTATGATTAAACTATAGGTTGTACTGAGCTTAAAAATGCAACCACATGCACTCTGCTGGAAGAAAGCTGATAAGTCAAGCAATGTAGGATTGTTCGATCTCCAGCTCAAAGACAGGCTGTCTGGGCCAGGAAATTCTTTCTATTCTCTTGATTTAAAAGATAATTACTAAGGTTTTACATATATAATGTCTTTTTTTGCTGTGGCTTCCTGACCAGGTGCAGCTTACTAAGAAATGTAAACTTTGAGTTTCTGTTAGCCTAGGAACCAGGGAAGTGTCAAGAATGATGTACAGTGAAATGACTCAGCAGTACTGTGTTATCAATGTAAGACTTTCTCAGAGAGAGAGAACTTTTAGTTATGTACTTACCATAACTATAGATGTATGTGATCCATCTCGCCTACATTCATAACTGATGGGCTCGGAGCCGAGAATCGGCTCCGACTCGGCCGATACACTAGCACGAAGTCTCTCACTGGCTGGGCCAACCCCTTATCCCAGGATGCACCACGCCCAAACCCCCAGATCTTGTTTGCCCCACAACAACTCATCCACATGTACCAATTCGACAAGGAGACCCATGGAACTACACAACAGTGTTTCCTCCAGATCCAACAGGTAGGGGGAAGGAGGGCGGGTACGTAAGAATGTAGTCGAGATGGATCACATACATCTATCGTTATGGTAAGTACATAACTAAAAGATGTAATGCGATCCTATCTCGCCTACATTCATAACTGATGGGACAGCGTCCCTAGCACCTAGATCCTGGGAGGCTCACTGGAAAACACTCCTGAGCACTGTGGAACCAAAGGACGCCCGACCCCTAGACGCCACGTCCAGTTTGTAATGAGAAATAAATGTGGAGAAGCCCAAGTGGCCGCTGCACATATCTCATCCACAGACAGTCTGGCGTGGAAGGCCACTGAAGTTGCCATAGCCCTAGTAGAATGCGCTCTAACTGGAAATGGAAGGTTCCTTCCTGTTGATGCATAAATAAATGAAACACAATCCCTAATCCACCTAGCGATAGTGGTCTTAGTTACTGCTTTGCCAATCCTGTTATCCGCAAAGGCCACAAACAACTGGTCTGATTTCCTCTGCTGCTGTGTCCTAAGTAAAACCTCAGTTGTCTATGCACATCCAACTGATGAAGTCTGTATTCTGCCTTGTTGGAAAATTTTGGAAAGAAAACTGGTAGCTCTATAGATTGTTGCAGACAAAGAGCAGAAGAAATGACGGATTTAATCTTAGAGATAGTCTATCCTTATGAAAGATCAGATAAGGAGGCTTGACAGAAAGGGCTTGAAGCTCCGAAACCCTTCTGGCTGAAGTAATAGCTACCAAGAAGGCAGTCTTCCAAGATAGGAATTTTTGCTCACAAGTGGCCGCCGGCTCAAAGGGATGAGATGTCAAGGCTCCTAGAACCACATTCAAATCCCATGGCAAAACAGGTTGCGACACCGGGGGTGAAGCAACCAAACTCCCTTGAGAAAGGCCTTACACAACTTATGACTCATGAGTGAAGGCTCAAAAGCAACATGATAATTAGAAATCGCTGCCAATTGTACTTTAAGCGTGGAGACAGCGGAACCCTGTCTAAAAAGAGTTGCCAAAAAATCTAATACTGCCGACACCAGGGCTCTCAGAGGATCAAGGTTGTGCCGCTGGGCCCAAATGGCAAACCTTTTCCATTTATTAGAATATATCTCCTTGGTGGAAGCTCTGTGGGAAGAAGACAGAATCCGGACCACCTCAGGCGAAAGGATATGCTGTCTGACTAAGGTCGGAAGTGGAGCAGCCAAGCCGCTAGCTTGAGAGTTCGCAGTGATGGATGGGCCTGACCCGACTGAAGAGTCAGGAGGTCTGGAACTGGGTCCAGAATCCAAGGACCCTCTACTGCATACTTCCGAAGGAAGGGAAACCAAACTTGGCTGGGCCAGTGTGGTGCGATCAAAATCATGCTGCTTCCCAAGCAGATCACCTTCTGAATCACCTTTGGCAGTAGAGGGACCGGAGGGAAGGCATATAGCAGACCGGAGGGCCAATTGTGGACTAGAGCGTCCCTGGGTGACTCCCCCTGGGGGGGAATCAGGGAGAAGAAATTGCTGCACTTCGCATTCCAGGGGCTGGCGAAAAGGTCGCAGCAGGAGAACCCCCACTTGGAGAAGATCCGAGCCGCTACTTGGTCGTTCAGGGACCCCTCGTGAGGAATCAGAATAACTCTGCTCAGCCTGTCTGCTATCACACTGGACTTCCCCGGAATGTGCGTTGCCACTAGAAATCTCTGGGAAGCGATCGCCCAATTCCACACTCTCATGGCTTCTCTGCAAAGAGGATAAGACCTGGTTCCTCCCTGCTTGTTCAGGTACCATACCACCGCCATATTGTCTGAGAAGATTTCGATGATACCCTTGGGAAGAGAGCTGTGAAGTGCCTGCAATGCTAGAAGCACTGCCCTCATTTCCAGAACATTGATATGCAAGTGGGTTTCGTGATCTTGCCACGTGCCTTGAACCGTCCTGCCCAGATAATGCCCCCCCCCCACCCTATCTGGGAGGTGTCCGTGGTCACTGTGGCAATGGAGGAGGGGGGGCAGAAGAGTCTCCCCTGGTTCAGGTTGGAGGAGAGGAGCCACCAACGAAGATCTCGCCAACACGTTTCCGTGATGAGAATCGGGTAGGACAATGGCAGTTCTTGGTATGACCACTGGGTCGACAGGAGCCATTGAAGAATTCGCATGTGCAATCTTGCCAGAGGGACCAGAAGAATGGAGGCCGCCATCGATCCCAAAAGCTGAAGGACCATCCTGGCTGGGGCTTTCCGTCGGGGCAGTAAGGCTAGGACTTGGCCCTGTAGTATCTTTATCCTCTCTGTTGGAAGGAATGCTCGCATCTCTACAGAGTCTAGCTCTGCGCCTATAAAGGCAACACGCTGTGATGGCAGCAATACAGACTTTTCCCAGTTGAATGTAATTCCTAATAGATGTCCCAACTCGATGGTAGCACTCACGGCTAGAGTAAGAAGATGCCTGGTGGAGGCGGTGAGGAGCCAATCGTCTAGATACAGAAACACCTGGAATCCCAGACGTCTCAGTGAGCCGTCACCACTGCCAGACATTTGGTAAACACCCTGGGGGCTGTGGTGAGACCAAAGGGCAGGACCCGGAACTGGAAGTGACTGGCTCCTAGGCGGAAGCATAAATGGATCCTGGACGCCCTGTTTATCTTGATGTGATAATAGGCGTACTTGAGATCAATGGAGCACATCCATACTCCTTTTTCCAGCAATGGGAAAATGGATTGCAAAGTGACCATCCGGAACTTGGACTTCTTTACGAAGCGGTTTAGGCGGCTGAGATCCAGAATGGGTCTCAAGTACCCTGTTCTTTTCGGCACCAAAAATAACCTTGAGTAAGTTCCTAATCCGGTCTGGTCTGTGGGGACTGGCTGGATGACTCCCTTTCCGAGCAGCTTTGCGACCTCTATAGCTGCTTGATCCCGTTGACTGGGTGGCACGTCCGGGATTTTCCTTGACGGTGGAGGGGGATGGATAAAGGGGATGGTGTAACCGCCAGCGATGATACGAAGCACCCACTGATCCTGAGTGATGGAACCCCAGGCCCTTGGATGCTCCGAGAATCGACCCCCGACTGGCTCCAGAGACACACAGTCGGGCAGTCCCTCAGGGACACTGGAAGGAGGAACCACGAAAGGATTCGCGGTCTCCTGAGTTGCGGGGGCCTCCGCCGCCTCTAGGGCGACGTCTTCCAGAATAATTCCCCCCCCTCTGCCTCTGGAAGGGGGGTCACTCTGATGGGCAGGGAAAGACTTTTGGGACTTTCTGAACCACATCTTTCCTCCACTCTGAGCCTTGGGATAAGGTCTAGAGGGAAGCGAAAAATGGGCCCCAATGGCAGACAAAGTCTTACCCTCCTGCTCACATCTAGTGAGTGTGTCTTTCACCTTGGGTCCAAAGAGAGAGGACCCATCGAATGGAGCGTCTGTGAAGGAAGACTTGAACACCTCCGCAAAGTGACACAAGCGCATCCAGGCTTGCCTCCTAAGGGCTACGCCCGAACTCGCTGCCCTACCCGCCCCTTCGGTTGCATACGATATGAGCCTCATGTACGAGTTAACAATCGACGAAAGGGTAGACAGCTGGGCGTTGACAGACTGCGTCAATGCCTCAGGCACGTTACCTGACAGGGTATCTCCCAACTCCTTTATGAGATCCCTTTGGAGCCTCGTAAAGTGACACAAATAATTCAGTGACCGCAGAGTAAAGGTCGCTGAAGTCAGGGTACGCTTCCCGTACCTATCCATGCTCCTGGACTCCTTGTTAGGAGGATGGATAGAAGTAGATGCCTCTGCCACATCCTGCTGGGTGGCAGACGCCACCACCATAGCATCAACCGGAACTCCCTTGGTTAGAAACTCCTTGCCAGGGGGTGCGGATAAAAACTTGTTGGGGCGAGAAGGAACTGGCTCCACAGAATCAGGGTGTTCCCACACCCTTCGACAAATAAGGTCCAGTAACTCATCGAAGGGTGGAGACACCCAGGAGGTGGAGGGTTGGGCTCCGAAGGCCTTGAGGAAGACCAACTCCTCTGCGGAAGGGGTTTTGGATGGCCAGTCGCCCCTCTGTCTCAAGATCTCCAGGATATCGGAGAACGAGACATCGTCAGAGGACGACTTAGGGGACCCTTCCACATCATCAAGGTCAGTGTCAGAGGTGACAGACTCATCTGGGGAGTCTATGTGCTTCCTCTTGCACAACTTTTTCCTGGGGGGCTCTTCAGGCACGGACTCTGAAAGCTCCTCGGAAAACAGGGGACCACACAAGGAGGAATCCTCAGGCCTAGGAGCCGCGCTGTCCAAAGACAGGGGGGCACCAGAAGCTCTAGTCGCCGTGTCTCGGGAAGGAGTCGCAGATTCAGGTGAAGTCACTAGAGACTTGGCCAGCGCGCTCCTCATAGCCTCGAAGGCGGGCCCACCAGAATCTGAAGAAAGGCCAGTCTCCGAGACCATGATCGGGGTTCCCCTAGCTGAGGCTCCGAGCCCATCAGTTATGAATGTAGGCGAGATAGGATCGCATTACATCTGAGGATTTTGGATTTTATCTGAACCTGAACACATCAACTCACCAGCACTCTGTCTTTGCTCTGTAAGTAAGATATTTATTTAGAACAGTAATTTCTCTTAGAGATAAATAGAAATAGCCAGATTAGTCTATCTGTTTTCTATATTTATGTCAGACTATTCCACAATATTATTTTAAAGCATTTCCTGAGATTTCTGAACTCTGTAATGTCATTGTTGAAGTAATAAGATTTGTCTTGTGTTTTTTATTTATTAAATACTTTTAAACCTTTCAACTGTGGCTGTTTTTTTGTAGAGATAATTTAAGCTCTAGAGTACTTGCATGTATTTAGTGATACTGTACTACGCCACTCCAGAATAGCCTTAGCCCTGGGTTACACTTACTATACGGATAACAGTAATATTACACAGTGAAATTGGTCACACATTGGGAATGGCCTTATAGTTCATAGGTAGGTACTAGGCTATTGGCCCTAGGTTCTATATAAGCCTAGCCAAAAAGGTACCCTGGCTTTCGCCACCCAAGAAAATTATTTTCCTGTGCCCCTGTCGAGCAAAGCCAGAGAAGTGATCCTCGGAGTGAATTTCCTATCTCCCATCCAATCATCAAGATTTTTCTTGAAGAGTGCTAATGAGGAGCTTTGTTTGATATAGGCAGGTAGTTTGTTCCAGAGTATGGGAAGTCTCTGGGACAGGAATCTATCCCTCCAGAATGCTCTGTTTATTGTGGTGACAAGGTTTAGGTCCCTAGAGCATGTAGCTTGGAGGGATTGGGATTTCTTTAAGTGGAGCATGTCCAACAGCTCTGGGTTTGACATAGCTTTGTATGTTAGGCAGAGATCGCCTCTGAGCAGGCGATATGCTACGGAGTAAAGCTGGAGTTTTTTTAGATGCTCTGCGTAGGGCATCTGTTTGAGGCTGGCAATCCTCTCTGTGAGGTATTTCTGCGGCCTTTCTAGTTGTTGTAGATGTCTTTTGAGGTACATACCAAAACGGGCGCTGTACTCTATAATAGGTCTAATGAGTGATGAGTAGAGGGGAACAATTACCTCTTTTTTCCTACACGAGAAACCTTTTTAGATTAGGTGTGCCACATAGAAGGATTTCCGGACTACTGTGGCAATGTGATTATCAAAGGAGAGACTACTGTCCACCTGTGTCCCAAGGTTTCTTATCACACTTTTGGTGTTAAGTAGATTACCGCCCATGTGGTAGTTCATGGGTACAGAGTTTTTACCAAAAGGGATGACAATGCACTTTTTGGCATTGAGCTTGAGGCCATGGCTTTGACACCAGGCATCTGTCTCAGTGAGGCCCTTTTGTAGGATGTCCACATCGTTAGGAGTTTCGATTATGGCTCCTAGTTTCCAGTAATCTGCGAACTTCGTTAGTCAAAGACCTTCTGTGTTCGCCTGCACTTCTGAGAAGTAGATACCAAACAGGAGAGGACCCAGGACTGAACCATGTGGTACTCCATTCGTCACTGGTCTGAAGTCCCATCTTGTGACATAGGGATTTATACCTATACACCTAGTTTAGTGAGTTTATCTATAATTCCAGACTGGGGGATGGTGTTGAAAGCCTTGGCGAGATCTAGATAGGCTGTGTGAACCTCCTTACCCTCATCTACGGCTTTGGTGACCACTTCAAAAAAGTCTATCAGGTTGAGAAGACATGATCTGCCTTTTACAAACCTGAACTGGATGGGGTCCAGAATTTGGAGATTATCAATGTCATTGTTTATAAGTTCCATGACGATACGTTCTATAGCCTTGCAGACCAGGATCATCAGCTAATGGGGCGGTAGTTCCCGGGGTCCATGTTGGCTCTCCCTTTGTAGAGTGGGATAACAGTCGCTGTACGCCATTCAATGGGCAAAAAGCCTGAGGATAGCATCTTGGTTCTATCCATGCACTTGCGTAAGTGCTCATAAAGTGCATTTGTGTAGGATTCAGCAGTCGTACCTCTATTGTCCATCTGCATGGGTGTCGTGAAGTTTGCCACTTCTGTCTTAAGAAGCGTGAAGTTGGCTTTGGAGAAATTTTTTACGGTTGTTTCCCTAATGGGGGGTTGGGGCAGGATGTGAATGTTTTGGGTGATTAGCTTGTGGTCGGATCTGACTAACGAGGAATTGACCTCTGGTGTGAAACACTGGTTGCCCATGTTGGCAATGACCAGGTCTAGGATATTGCTGCCCTTGGTGAGGGTGTGGATAAGTTGATCCAAGGCATTGGAATTTATTAAGCTACATAGCAACAGATATACTATGCATGTGAGAGAGACAGATACTGACAGATGAATATGTATACATATAGGTTTGTATGTACACACATTTATACATAACAGGTCATTTCAATGAAGGGCCAATAGAATTGCGCTCATTTTTACTAAGTTTACAGGCATACCCAGTGTGACTGTCAGTATTTATAATGCGACTCCAGGTCACACCTACCTGTATTCCAGTCCAGAATTACAAACATTAACATCTGCCCCCGTTTCTCCAGTACTGCACTTCACTCAAAACGTCCACAGCATTCCAAACCTGTCTTCTGTACTAAATATGTGACTGGGGTTGCTTATGTTACATCACCACCAGAATGACAGTCTGCATGCCTCTCAATTGTCCTGATTTTCACAGAATGTCCAGAGTTTTGCCACATATGTTTGGTCTGTTCCTCACACATTTGTGAATTTTTGGTGCTTTACTGAATGTTGACATCAATACAGTCTATTAACTACAGACAAACAATCATGTGTCAGACTTTATATCCATCGGAATATATGTACTACTGCAACACCTTTACTTCCAGCAAGGTTTATGTGATCAATATTTAAACTCTATCCCTGTTTGGGCCTTTGTCCCTCCAATCTTTCTGGCTTTGTCCACATTTCTTGCACTAAGTGGTTGGGAGGTATGACATTCTATGAAAACACCAACATACTATTACCTCACATGCAAAAGATGCAAGTAATTCCAGATTAGAACCATCAATACCATCACCCGTGCTAGTTTCCCTAGTCCACTGAGCCACACTAGACAGAAAGGGGTCATCCATCACACAAACAGCATACATACGTACACGGTTATCCTGAGTGAAGAGAGGCATACAATGTGTGAGCTATCTTTGTTACAGCCCTGAGACTGCCTGGTCTACTGCTATACCACAGCCGATTTTCAGTTAAAGCGGTTATATGCGTACAGCACTGTGTTGGGGGTGGGGGAACAACAGCACATGATCAGCTTGGGTAGACAGTAGTCCAAATATCATGTGTGCCCACTGTTTAACATCTCCCTTGCCTAATATAAATATTCCAACCATGAGGCCTAGTGAAAATTAAGGAACACATAATACTGGACTGAGTATCAGTTGTCCTATGTGGATGCTAACTCTGACCAAACAGCCCACTACATTTTCTTGCATAAGAGCAGTTTATCCATACATATGATACCTTATTATAGTAATCCTTACAATTAGTGTGTAGGTTAGAGAATTAACTTGAGAATGCAGCAGTTGACAGAACTGTAGTTCAGGGCAGACTCTGTGATGTACACAGCCAATAGTTGGATAGATACAGGTTGTGTTGGTTGTCTGGCATCAGCTATTTTAATACATGTATGTGAGTGGGAGTAAGGTGTCAGTCCTTAGCCACCTAGGTGGGTCAGTGAATGTGCTATGCGATAGTCTCTTAGCCAATGCCAGGACATACAGGGGCACACCTACGTCTGCCTGTAGGCACATCATCAGGGGGCTGCTCCCCAGAGTCCTCCTGTGAGTGCGGCTGTGGTGACCTAGGCACTGGTGCAGGGGTGTGTATCCCTTTTCTGTGCTGATCCGGCTGCAGCTGCTTTCACAGGATCATATTGTTTAGCATGGCAGTACTGCGAACATATGTGCACTTGTGGCTGGAGAGTACTGGAGGGCTCCACCAGATATATCGAGGCACCAGAACTGTGACGTCAGCAACCCAAACACATGCTCTTTGATGTTCCTAGTTTGTGTGTGTGCCTTATTATGGCATTCTTCAGTGGGTGTGTGTGCATTTTTGATGGGTGTCATCATCCACTGTTCCAATGCATAACCAGCATCCCACAATGGCCGGGTGGGATGCTCCCCCCTTAGCAAAAATCTGGTACTGCTGTGATGCATGCCAGATATAGAAGTCGTGATACCTGCCACGGCTGCCAGCACACACATTCATGATAATGCCCTGGGCATTGCACACAACCTGGCAGTTGGAGTGGTACCCCTTGCAATTAATGTAGATTCTACCCAACTCACCAGGTGGTAACTTGGTGTGTACATGAGTGCAATCTATGGCTCCCAGTACCTCAGGATAGTGTGCTACATGGTAGAAGTGTTGCATATTGCTGGTCCTCACCTCAGGGGTGAGGGGAAAATATATGTGCTCACTGGCATGTGGTAGCATGGCATCCAGGAACTGATGGAGTACCCTGGATGCTGATGCCTGCGAGACCCCCAATATGCCCCCAGAAGGTCTCTGGAAGGTACCTGTGGCTATTATCCTAAGGGCTACACATACCTTTGTTTCCACTTGGATGGGCCCCCCCCTTTGGCTCTGGGCCTGAGTTGACGGCAGCAGAACTTGGTGAGTTTTTGTAGTATGACCCTGTCCACCCTGTAGTGTTCTACACCAGACCTCTCAACCATACCGAATTACTCGGTATTTACCGGTTTTGAGGGCAAAATATTGGGGTACCATGAATTCCCGAGTGGCCCCCTTAATTTCCGAATTTCCTTTTTATTTTATTTATTTATTTATTTATTTTTTGGGGGTATTAACACTTTAAATTTTTTTTATTGATGTCACCACGCATCACCAGTCTATGGGGAATGTGTGAGCCATGATGACATCAGCTGCTACTGCCTATTGGACTCGGGAGGGAAATAAAGAATAGGGAGTATAGCAGTGATGGCATTCGGCAGCATAATTTAAATTTTGCAGTCTTCCAGTCCAGGTAAGAGGAAAAAAATTGTTATGCATCATGTTGTGTGTAAGTTTATCCTGTGCAAAGCTCTAAATGCTCTTTAAACCACATAGTTGCTGCAATCACGCCATTCGGTTATTTAGTTTTAACTGGCTCTTTGTTGCATTCACATGTATTTAGTTTTAACTGGCTGTTGCTACATTCAGTTTATTGAGGTGTTGCTGCACTCACTTTATTATGCATTTATTTAGTTTGGTTCAACCGTTTCTGCATTCCCTGCTACATTTATTTTAACTGGCAGTCTGGCTCTTGTGGTGCATTCAGTTGAACGTACGTGTGTGTGTGTGTGTGTGTGTGTGTGTGTGTGTGTGTGTGTGTGTGTGTGTGTGTGTGTGTGTGTGTGTGTGTGTGTGTGTGTGAAAACAACTGTACTACTACTGCATTCTCATTTATTAACTGGCTGTCTGGCTCTGGTGCATTCAGTTTAATGTAATTATGTGTGTGCAAGCAACTGTTAACAAATATAACCATTGCTGCATTCACATTTACTAACTGGCTCAGGTGCAAGTTCGTTCCGTGCAAAGCTTTGCTCTTTCAACCGTTTGTATCTACTCCATGGCAGTTCAGTGTCTTTCAGTTTTAATTGCTGCTGTATTTATGTTAACTGGCTCTTGCATGCAAATATGTGTGTGTAAGCAACTGTTAATAAATATAACCACTGCTACATTCACATTTATTAACTGGCTCTGATGCATGTTCGTTTCATGCAAAGCTCTGTTCTTTCAACCATTTGTATCCACTCCACGGCAGTTCAGCTGCTGTATTTATGTTAACTGGCAATTGCATTCACATTTATTAACTAGCTCTGGTGCAAGTTCATTCCGTGAACTGTTGTATCCACAGCAGTTCAACCGTTTTAGTTTTAAGCAGCTTTGCATACATTCAGTGTTTTATTCATTCTAATTGCATCGTGTGTGCGTTTTACTCATTCATCCTAATTGTGTGTGTTTTATTCATTCATCCTAGCAGTTCAACCATTTTAGTTTTAAGCAGCTTTGCATAGTGTGCGTTTATTCATTCATCCTAATTGTGTGTGTGTTTTATTCATTCATCCTAGCAGTTCAACCGTTTTAGTTTTAAGCGGCTTTGCACAGTGTGTGTGTGTGTGTGTGTGTGTGTGTGTGTGTGTGTGTGTGTGTGTGTGTGTGTGTGTGTGTGTGTGTTTGTGTGTAATGCCCCAGGTAGGTATACCTGTCAAGTAAGGTTACTCAGGCTCAAACCCTGTATCTTGGGTACAATAGGCAAGAGCCTGGGTTCTCTACCCATACCACCACTTCTGATTGAAGGAGTTATAGCTCTCAACTGTACAAATTTTCACAGAATGTCTGAAATGTTTGGCTCATACTTTCGGTCTGTTCCTCTTAAAATTTGGATGGTGCATTGAGTGTTGTTGCCTCACAGCAAGAGGTTCTCTGGTTTGATTCTCGGCTGAAGTGACTTGTGTGTGGAGTCAGCATCTCCTCCCTGTATTTATGCAAGTTTCCTCTGGGTGCTCCAGTTTCCTCCCACAATACAAAGACATAAGTCTGGACTTGGCATTTTCCTAGTAAACAAATGTTAAATAAAAATCAAATGAAATGTATGGTTTTCTGGCAAAACGGTGAGAAATGAATTCACTAAATAATGACAGCCATTTATATTTCAGTCTTCTATCTTTCAGGAAACACATGGTAACACAATATTTTATTCTAGCCACTTTCTATGATTATACAAGCAATGTTTAAAATGTGTCTCCGGTTTTGGGCCTTTGTCCCCCCTCAATAAACTTTGTTTATTTCTTGTGCTGCACAGTTCTTCGGGGAAAGAGAAGTTTAGTGCTGCTTAAGCAAAGTCTACTTGCATTGTTAGTAGCACCATAGGTAGTATTGCTCGCTTTTGCTGCAGAAGGCTGTGGGTTCTACTCCCACAGTATGTAGATAGATTGCTCATACTGTACTGTGCTGTACTTTTAAAGGGGGTGGATGCTGCAGTCCTGAGAATGTCCTCCTTTGGCGGAGATACCTAGTAACTTGCCATCCATTCCCTATTGAAATATTACTAGCTTATCATTTTTTTAATGTAACATAGGCAATTTATTCTTCAAGGGCAACAGGCACTTCACTTGTAAATTAAACGAAATATAAGTTGTTTGCTAGCAGCAAGCAACCTCTTCATTAGTTACAGATCTCTTTAATGTGGAATTATTTAGATGACTTTTACTTCTGCAGAGATTGTGCATATTTAATGATATTGGTGGATTGTGAAAGTTTGAGTAGATTTTTATGATGGAAATGTTCTGAACTGGACAGTTTTGTTGTCACTGGTTCATGCATTTTGTTTTATCGCTTACTTGAAAAATGTTCAAAATAGTAAATTTAAAACTTGTTCTAACAAATGTGCTGCATTACATAACGAATATAATTTAATACAGTCAGGAAGGAGCATCAAAGAACACATGCATGTTTCGTGGGCAAGGGGCCTATGATTTGAAAACAGCCCAAAGGTAATCTTTATCTGCCACTGGCCAGATGCATTTTTTGGACGTGGGTTTCAATGCTGTTTCAATGAATGTGAGTTTCAAGGGCAGGGCAGAGAAGTTTTATTGCCAAGTCTTCATTGTGAGGCTATATTGCTTTGTTTAGTGGATGTCTAGTAATGTTTGTGATATAAAATGTAAAATAAAATCCAAATCATTGCAGAAGTAAAGGAGTATGCACATTAGTGTTTATGGTAAATGGGGCGAAATAGACAAATAATGGGACATTGGAATGGTTGCAGGGGGACTCTGGGCTGGGGCCATATTTTGGCTGTCTGCTCTTCAGTTTGCTTTTGAAAGTTGGTATCCCAAAATTCCACTGGAGTAGGCGGGCTTACATAATTATGCATGCAAATGTCATGTTAATCAGCGTACCGATTTGTACCTATTTTTCATGAGACTTTGTCCAGATTTTTGATGTTTCCAGGTTGAGAGGTATGCTCTACACCTCTCTAGCTCATGAAGCTCCTGGAACATTACCTTGGGCCTGAGCACTCTTTGCCTTCTCTGCCTATGCCTATTGTCAGCAACAGCAGCATTGACTTCAGCATCTAACACATACAGTAGCAGCCCCTAGCATTCTTTCAGTTAAAATTCCCAAGTCTGTACTCCAATGGTGCAGAGTATTGGGGGGGGGGATCAGATTGTAGAGTGTATGCATACTTTATACTGTTCTACTGTAGGTGCTGCCTGCGTGATTGGCTACCTATGATGCATTGCACCTGCCTAATATATCACTGACATCATTTAATAGCCCTAGTTGAAGTTAAGCAAGGATCAACACTAATTAATACATCATTGGCCTTTTAGAAACTCGGAGCAGTGCGGTGCACTGCGCAAAGGTGAGACCCATAGGTAAACAATGCTTAACAGTCAGTGCACACACCCACAAACTTCCACGCTCAGCACAGTGGCATGCCACAGAAATACACAACCCATAGGTAAACAAAGCTTAGACATCAGTGCACACACCCCCTCAGGCTTTCATGCTCAGCATGGCAGTGCATGGCACAAATGGGCACAGATAAGATAAGCTCCAATCAGCTTAGAAGTTATTGGACATACCCTCTCCTGATGTTAGCTACCTCCTCTGGGGACACCAACATGGTTCTCTGTCTACATGGATTGGATATGAGGACACGGTTACTCCATTATGCTATTCAGTAACTCCACTTCATTATCATAGGGATATGTGCTCACAGCCTGGATACTACAAACTTCCAAGCCCTTCCACATTAGCAACAGCACCAATGTACTATTGTAGATACTGCACTCAGGGTCCTGTAATACACTTCTGTCTCAAGATATTAATATTTGATTTTTCCACTTACTTTTTTTTTTTTTAAATAAGGCATGTTTGCACACTGTGGCGCAAACATGCTAAGATTATTAAAAAAAATAATTTTACTATATTTACTGTAACTTTTAGAAAGCACAGAGGATAGTTTTCTCATATCTGTGGGTGCTATGTCATTTCTATCTATCTACATTTTTACATCCCCTTTTGTCTGTCTACAGTCCTGTACACAGAATTTTTCCGTGTATACTACGGACATCAACACAGGGTATCTGCTTGCTGGATCACTCTACCTGCCTCATCTGCATGAGATTCGCCTGCTTATGAGGTGATTTGCATGCCACGGAAGTTTCCGTGTTGCAGAGCTCGTGCACACCGCTTATGCAGCGCTTAATGAATCTAAAAATGCTTGCGCCAGTGTTAGCAGCGCAGCTCGATGCCTACATGGAAAAAAATGTGTAGGCTTTACTAAATTCTCCCCTACATTTTTCAAGTATAGGACTATGGTATTTAATCCCACCTTCTCTTTCCTCATATAACTCCTTAAAAAATCTCTAAGGGCACCACCTTAAATGGGTCTTTTTCTAAGCTAT
The DNA here is from genome assembly GCF_019279795.1 of Protopterus annectens. NCBI lineage: Eukaryota > Metazoa > Chordata > Ceratodontiformes > Protopteridae > Protopterus > Protopterus annectens. Next base: position 322,906,072 of record NC_056730.1, on the reverse strand, counting down.
TCATTTTTGTATCTCTAACCTTCACAAGTCCCCTGTCTACTTCATTTGCCTAAGATTCTGTGCCAGTATTTTCAAAACAGCAGCTTTCTACCCTCCTCTACCAAATGTGCTTCTACCTATTAATTCCCTCCAGTTTCTCTTGTCCCTGATACCAAATTTTCTTTTTTTTTTTTTGCAACACTTCCAATACCCATAACCCTGTAAATATTGATGTTAAGTTGTCTATCTCGCCTTCTATTCTTGCTGGTTGGGTTCGGAGCCGATCCTCGGCTCCGACTCAGCCATCTTCAAAAGTTCGAGAGCTGCTTACTGTCTCGAGGCCCCGCTATATCCCATGATGCCTGGCACTAGATACCCAGATCTCGTTTGCTGCTTCTGCTACGAGGTTGTTCTACTGGCTCAGGTCGTATAAGCTTCTTTATTATTACTTTTATTTACTGTTATTTTCCTGTAAAAATTACTGTATTGTAGTGTAGAATTAGTCGTTAGTTAGACTTTATTCATTGTAGTTAGGAAAGCTATTTAGAGGAAAAAACTAAGAAACTCGTTTAAATTAGAGAGTTTCCCCTCCCCCCTTCTCTCCCTTTTCTACAGAAAGGTTCTTTCAGTTTGAGTTAGAGGTTAACCTTTCTTTTCTATCTCCTTTAAAAAAAAAAAAAAAAACTCTATAACCTGTAGTGTTAGTGATGTTTGTTTTTCCCTTTGGTAGTAGTACTTGTGTGGGCTGTGGTAACTGTAGGGTATTAATATTTTTCATCGGTTACCTTAACTTTTTGTGTGAAAACTTGTCCTTGGTTTTCTTCAAAGAATGTCCAAGGATCCAAAACTGTCCGGATTCAAGAAGTGTGACTCATGCTGTCAGAAGATGTCTCTGACAGATGGTCACACTTCTTGTGTTTATTGTCTGGGTGCTGTGCACCTGCAGGACTCTTGCTCCATCTGTCATGCCTTCAGTCCAAGAGTCCTGCAGGAGCACAAAAATAAATGGATTCTGAGGGGTCTGCTTAAACCCCAAGATTCACCGTCGAAGTCTCAGCTGGTGAAATCTTCCAGGCCACCTAAACCGTTGGCTCCCAGTTCGGAGCCGTCGTTGGGTGAAGCCACACAATCCATTTCGGCTCCGGCTGGAACAGATGTCCCTCCCTCCCAGTCCGACACGGTCTTCGGAGCCGGCTGAGAGTCGAAAGAGATCCAGGTCTCCTTCTTTGGACTCGATACGTTCGGCTCCAAAGTCTCCCCTGCTCCAATCGGAGCGTAGTCACCGATCAATCCCACTCTTCTCGGTCCTCTAGACTTTCGGACCATGATTTGGAAAGAGTGGTCAGTAGGCTCTTGAAGTTGCAGGCCCTTGCCAAAATGTTGTCCAGCCCTCATCAGGAGTCGGCTCCATCCACAGCTATTGATATTCCTCCTCCGACTCTTCCTTTGAGCTCGGAGCCGGAGTTCGTTGGGGTTCGAGTTGTGGAACCGTTGGTGCCGATACCCTCCCTTTCGGTTCCTTCGACGGCTCCGATCCCTTCCATGGTACCTTCCCTGGAGGGATCTGGGCGCCGAGACTCCCTCGTCGGCTCCGAGGGGGCAAGTGGCATCAGACCCTTGTCCGACCCCGCTCTCCCTCTTGGTGCTTCGGCACAGGTGAGCTCGGCCCCCACATCTGTCTTGGAGCCGTCTCCCTCGGTGCGGGGAGGGCTTTTGGTTTCGTCGGAGCCTGAGCCTACTTTGCGTCCAGGCAGGGATGTCTTTGAGGTGATGAGGAGTGTGCTGGCCCCTGAGTCAGTCCCACGATCGACCTCATCAGCTCCTCCCCCTAGGGTGCCTGCGTCAGCCTCTGCCCCTCTTCCAGACCCTAAGCGTGGGGATCCAGCTCTCCAGGACATCCCCTTGAGTGTATCCTCCTCTTCCGAGGCCTCCCCTGATCTTTCAGAGGAGCCACCTCGCAAGAGAAAATGCAAGAGGAAGCATGTTGACTCCCCCGAGTCTATTACATCGGATACAGACTTAGAGGAGTCGGAAGGGTCCCCCAGATCCCCCTCTGAAGATGTCTCCTTCTCAGACATCCTTGAGATGCTTAGGCAGAGGGGAAACTGGACTACCCTAAGCACCTCCAAGGATGAGTCGGTATTCCTGGATGCGTTTGGATCCCGACCTTCCACCTCCTGGGTGCCTCCGCCTTTCGACCCACTGATGTCTGTGGTGGCTCGAAAGGCGTGGATGGCTCCAGACACAGTGGAACCGACCCCTAGAAGACCTGCAAAATTCATTACTGCCCCACAGGACAAACAGTTCTTGACCAAGGGTGTCCCCGTTGATGCCATGGTGGTAGCAGCGGCCACAAAGAAGGAGTTGTCTGAAACTTCTTCATCTGTCCATCCCCCTAATAAGGAGTCCAGGACGATGGACAGATATGGGAAGTGGATGTTCTCTTCAGCGACCTTTTCCATGCAGTCCCTGAATTACCTGTGCCACTTTACCCGTCTTCAGAGGGATTCTCCTGAAAGAGCTTGGAGATACCCTCCAAGATCCATCAGCTGAGGGGGCCCAGGCTAAGGCAGCCTCCCAGCTGGCGACTCTTAATTCTGTGGTAAACTCCTCCATGCGGCTCATTTCGTATGCAGCCGATGGTGCGAGTAGAGCCGCAGGCACAGGCGTGGCCCTAAGGAGGCACGCCTGGATGTGGCTATGTAACTTTGCGGAACCTTTCAGAGCATCTTTCATCAACACCCCCTTTGATGGTTCCTCTCCCTTTAGATCACAGGTGAAAGATACCCTTACCAGGTGTGAGCAGGAAGGCAAGACTCACTCTGCTGTAGGAGTCCGTTTTTCCACTCCTTCCAGACCATATCCTAAGAAGAAGAGTGGGAAGATGTGTTCCGGAAATCCCAAGGAGCCTTGCCAGACACACGTGGTGAGTTTCCCTCCAGGGGCAGAGGAGGGAACAATAACAGATGCCGCCCTCGTGGCAGAGGGGGTCTGCAAAACCAGGGCAGCAGAGAATCCTTCTCTGACAAGCCCTTCCAGCATCCCTGAAGGGTTGCCCGGCTGCTCACCTCTGGAGGCAGTCGGGGGAAGACTATCACTGTACCCAGGAGCCTGGCGAGACATAACACAAGACAAATGGGTACAGTCCGTCATATCTGGAGGCTACAGAATCCCCTTTGTTCGCACCCCCTTAAAGTCATACAAGTCCCTTCCAGATGTTTCACCCAAACTAAGGGACCAAGCAGTGCTAGAAGTCTCAAAACTGCTAAGAAAAAGGGTCATCCAGCAAGTCCCAGCAGACCAACAAGGATCCGGAATTTACTCAAGGTTCTTTTTGGTACCAAAAAAGTCAGGGGACTGGAGACCCATTTTGGATCTCAGCAGACTAAACAAGTCTGTACAAAGAACAAAATTCCGGATGGTCACGCTTCAATCCATTTTACCCTTTTTGGGTCAGGACAATAGGATGTGCTCCATAGATCTTCAGGATGCATACTACCACATAAAAATGGACAGACGCTTCCGAAGATTCCTTCGCTTCTGGCTGGGAGCCAGCCATTATCAGTTCAGAGCTCTGCCCTTTGGTCTCACCACAGCCCCCAGGGTGTTTACCAAATGTATGGCAGTAGTCACCACTCATCTGAGACGGCAAGGATTCCAGGTGTTTTCATATCTCAACGACAGGCTCCTCACTGCTACCACCAGACATCACCTTCTGCGAGCCAGAGACTGCACCATCGACACTTGCTCCAGGCTAGGTATCACAATAAATTTCGAAAAGTCTGCATTGTTGCCCTGTCAATCTATCACCTTTACAGGCGCAAATTTAAATACCAAAGACATGTTAGCGAGCCTCCCACCAGACAGGGTTTCAGTGATTCATCAGCATGTCAAGGTTTTATTAGCATGCAAAAGGATTCAAGCCAGGTTTGTCCTTCAAACGCTAGGTCTCATGGCAGCAGCTATCGTACTTGCTCCCCTAGCTCGTTTTCACATGAGGATTCTCCAGTGACTTCTTTTCACCCAATGGTCCTTCCAGCAACTTCCCATGTCTTACACGATTATGACCACTCAGGCATGCAAGAAACACCTTGCGTGGTGGATGGTCTCCACATCAGTGCTCCACGGCAGACCATTTGTTCTTCCCCCTCCAGTGGCTACAGTGACCACGGACGCCTCCCTGATCAGGTGGGGGGCATTATCAGGGCAGAACAGTCCAAGACACCTGGCAACCTCACGAGTATCATCTGCACATAAATGTCTTGGAGATGAGGGCCGTGCTCTTAGCGTTGCAGGCTCTTCAGGACTCTCTTCCTACCGGGACCATTGCAGTCCAGACAGACAATATGTCCGTAGTGTGGTACATCAACAAGCAGGGCGGAACCAGGTCCTACCCCCTATGTCGAGAAGCACTCAGACTCTGGCAGTGGGCAATCTCTTCCCAATGGTTTCTGATTGCAACGCACATCCCTGGGAAGTCCAACGTTATAGCAGACAGACTGAGCAGAGCAATTCTCATGCCTCACGAGTGGTCTCTGAACCAGGTGGTTGCGGACCAAATCTTCCGCAGATGGGGCCAACCTTGCTGCGACCTTTTTGCAACTCCCCTCAACAAGTGCAGCAATTTCTTCTCCCTCCTTCCACTCCCCGGGCATCCCCCCAGAGATGTTCTAGTCCACAATTGGCCCCAGGGACTTCTTTATGCATTTCCTCCTTTCCCCCTCATACCGAAATTGATTCAGAAGGCTGCCGTTTCGGGTTGTAAAATGATCCTCATTGCTCCTTACTGGCCTCGACAAATATGGTTTCCGTTCCTGCACTCCTATCTTCTCGAACAGCCCTGGACTCTGGACCTAGTTCCAGAGCTTCTGATTCATCAATTGGGCGGGCTGCACCAATCCCTGCACACTCTCCAGCTCACAGCGTGGTTGCTCCACTTCCAACCGTAGCCAGGCTCCCAGATATTTCCCTATCTGTGAGAGAAATCCTTTTGTCATCACACAAGTCTATGACCAGAAAAACTTACGCTAGTAAGTGGAAACGTTTTTCTTCCTGGCAGAGGCAAAAAGCATAGACCCCTTTTCAGCCCCAGTGCACTTCATTTTGGAATTTCTAGCAGAACTCTTCCATGCTGGTTCTGCTTCAGCTACAATTAGAGTCCAGTTAGCAGCAATTTCAAATTTTTACATTGGCCTGTCGGAAAACAATATCATGTCCCATAAGCTGTGTAAAGCCTTTCTCAAAGGAACCACTCTGCTCAGGCCCCCAGTGAGAGATCCTCCACCACCGTGGGATTTAAACTTGATTTTAACTTCGCTGATTTTGCCCCCTTTCGAACCTGCAGCTTCTTATTCACTGAAGTTCTTATCTTGGAAAACCCTCTTCCTGGTAGCTATTACTTCAGCCAGAAGAGTTTCGGAACTACAGGCTCTTTCTGTCCATCCCCCATACCTCGTGTTCCACAATGACAGGGTTGCTCTTAGGACTAATCCATCCTTCCTTCCTAAGGTCTCTTCAGAGAGTAACTTGAATCAGTCCATAGACCTTCCTGTGTTTTTCCCTAACCACTCCAACAGGGCGGAATATAAGTTGCATCAGTTAGATGTTCACAGGCAGCTACGCTTTTATTTGCACAGAACCAAGGACATTAGAAAATCAGATCAACTTTTCCTGTCTTATGCAGTAGGTAAACACGGTCTTTCGGTCTCCAAAGTAACCTTATCCAGGTGGTTGACTTCTATCATCACATTCATATATCAACTGAGGAATAAAGAATTGCCAGTTAAACCAAAAGGTCACTCCACCAGAGCTTTAGCTACTTCGGTGGCCTTTCAGGCTAGGTTGCCCATGGAATCTATTTGTGCTGCGGCTAAATGGGCCCACCCACATACTTTCATTTTGCATTACAAGTTGGATTTGGTTTCCAGGAGCAGAGCTGACTTTGGTTCCACTGTTCTGAAGAGTCTTTTCCGATGAGCCATCCAGGTTTTTAGGTGCTAGGGACGCTGTCCCAACCAGCAAGAATAGAAGGCGAGATACACAACTTAACATAAAGAAGTTATGTATCTACCATAACGTTCCATGTTAGTTGTCTTCTTCTCGCCTTCTATCTTGCGTCCCACCCTCCATCCCCCTATCCTAGTGGACCGAGAAGAGTTCTTCTTGATTTTTCACCGGCTGAGTCTTCTCTGGCTATTCCTTTCTGACTAGTAGTCTCTCCAGTAGGATTTATGCATTCTAGGATAGGATTCCTTTATTATGTCTGCAGTTAGACTTACCAAACGAGATCTGGGTATCTAGCGCCAGGCATCATGAGATATAGGGGGGCCTCGAGCCAGTAAGCAGCTCTCGAGCTTTTGAAGATGGCCGAGTCGAAGCAGAGGATAGGCTCCGAACCCAACCAGCAAGAAAGAAGGCGAGAAGAAGACAACTAACATGGAACGTTATGGTAGGTACATAACTTCTTTTTTGTTACTCTCTGTGCCTTCTGTGGAAGGCTAGGCGCCGGGCTGGCAACTCGACACCATAAAACTCCACTGCCAATCAGGAGAGGACAGGTGATCCGCTGTGGCGACGCCTAACTGGGAAAAGCCGAAAGAAGAATACGACTCTCATATTAACATCTTCTCTTAGTTTGAAATAAAATCTTCAGATGACTCTACACTTTCCCAGTCCATTAATTTATCTTCCACAATATCTTCAAAACATTCACAACCAACTCATTATCACATTTATCTTTCCTTAACCAATACACAGGAAAGTGCCAATGTTTTCATCTAATATCTTGCAGTAACTTCTCTATCATAAATAGTATTAAAGAATGATCTGCAACGTCCATAGGATGTATATCCACATATGTCATTAAACATTTATGCTCTGCTGAAATGTAACCCCTTTTCCAATCTTGCCCAGTTATTGTAAAGATGAGAGAAATGCATGCAATCTAAATCTCATTTTGCTTTTCTGGCATGACTAACAAACCAAATGATCTCAACTGAAGTCTTAAAATTGTCCTTTTGAGAGCAAGATATTCCTTGGCCCTCCTAAGAAAGTACAGTTGTGTACCTACCATAAATGTAGATGTTAGAGTGTATTCACTGTTGCAGTCATTACACTTGGGTTATCCTGCTGGCAGGCTACCCGCAGTCGGCCTGAATTCCAAAGTCCTGGTCCGGCGTTGGTTGCTGTCACCTCTTCCCTGATGTCAGTGCGCCAGGGGTATAAAAGATGCAGCCGCCATTTTCTTCAGTTTTTCTTGCCCCAGATGTCAGGTGCCCCCAAAAGGGTAGGCTAAAAATTCTGCTTATAAAAAAGCATGCAGTAACATAAACATTACCTTCATCTACAAGTAAATACACCACATAGGTTGTATAGAATAGAGAAGTACAGATAAGTCCCAGCAATGACAGGGGGATGGTGGGAGGGTAACCTGGACTGCAACAGTGAATACACTAACATCTACATTTATGGTAGGTACACAACTGTACTATGTTCATCGTGTTTCACTGTTGCAGTCATTACACTTGGGTTGAATCCCAAAGCTGAGGTTAGGTGGCTGGGCCTAAATAGAATTAGGAGTGGCTATGAGGCCCTGCAGAACTACAGTGGCAAAGCCTGCTCTGGATTTAGAGTAAAGAGGTAAGTGGTAGTGCTTTGTAAAAGTGTGCACTGAAGTCCAAGTTGCAGCCTCCAAAATATCCTTGGTTGGTACTCCTCTGAGGAAGGCTGCTGAAGTGGCTGCTGCTCTAGTTGAATGTGGCCTAATGCCCTTAGGCACTGATTTGCCATGTTGTGAATAGCAGAAACAAATGTAGTGGCCTATCCATTTTGAAATAGTCTACTTTGAAATAGCCTTTCCTTGCGATCCTGCAGCATATGCCACTAAAAGTTGCTCATTCTTTCTGAAAGCTTTAGTTTTGTCCAAGTAGAAGCGTAGCTGTCTATGTCCAAAGAATGCAGAAGTCTCTCCCCTTTATTCTGTGGGTTTGGATAAAAGGTAGGCAAATTAATGGTTTGGTTAAGAGTCACACTGGACACTACCTTAGGCATAAATGTTGGGCTTGTCCTTGGAGAAACCCTGTCTGGATGGAAAATAATAAAAGGTTCCACAGCCATTAATGCCTGTAACTCTGAGACTCTTCTTGCTGAAGTTATTGCTAGGAGCACAGCTGTTTTCCCATGATAAGAATTTTATCTCAGCTGTATTGGCTGGCTCAAAAGGAGGCAGTGTGAGCTTTTCCAAGACAAAACTGTGGTCCCATGCAGGTAGTGGTGCTCTCTTTGGAGGTCTTATGTTTTTGGCCCCTCTGAGGTACTGCCTTAGCAGTGGATGTGAAAAAATAGGTGGGTCCGTATTGTAATGAGCTGAAATGGCAGAGGCATGGATCTTAGTTGATGAGAAGGATAGGCCTTTGTCCAGCATCTCAGTTAGGTATTGTAAAATCTGAGGAATATTTGGTACAAGCGTGTCAATTCCTAGTGCCTGGTTCCAAGCACAGAATCTCTTCCATTTTTCTGCATAAGATTTTCTGGTGCTGGGCCTCCTGGCCTCCAAAATAACACCCATAACTGCTTTACAGAGAGGTGTGTTCGGAGTGGTTATATTATCCGCCAAGCAGCCAGATTTCGTGTTCTGAGTTGGCTGTGCAGGATCTGATTGTTTAGTTGGGTCAGTAGATGAGAAATTTGAGGTAAAGTCCAGGCTGGGCCTTGAGACAAGCTCTTTAGGATTGGATACCAGTGCTGGCGTGGCCAGTCTGGGGCAATCAGTATCATTTTTGGCTTCTCTTGTCTGACCTTTAGAAGTACCTTGGGGAGGAGAGGCAGAGGAGGAAAGGCATATACTGTAAGGGTTTTCCAGCTGAATGATAGAGCATCCACTTTCCATGCTTGTTTGTGATAAGTCCTTGTGCAGAATCTCTGTAGTTGGCAGTTGTGAGGGGAGGCAAATAGATCCATGTCTGGGCATCCCCATTTCCTTATTATCATGCTGAAGACTTGTGGATCTAGTTTCCACTCGTGAGGGTCCATGAGGTTTCTGCTTAGTTCGTCTGCCAGAGTATTTGTCTTTCCTGGCAGGAATTGCGCTTGCAGGTGCACTTGATAAGTCAATGCTGTGTTCCACAAAGTCATGGCTTGTCTGCAGAGGGGGAAGGAATGTGTGCCTCCTTGCTTGTTTATGTACCACATGACTGTAATATTGTCCGTCTATCAGCAGTTGTCCTGGATGGAGTAGATCCTTGAAGGCTGTCAGGGCGTTCTGTACAGCTAGCATCTCTTTTTGATTGATATGAAGATGCACTTGGCTTGCGGGCCATGTGCCCTGAATACATTTTTCTGACATGTGGGCCCCCCCAGGCATAATCTGATGCATCTGTTGTTAGTGTCTGCCTGGCTGTGGGTACAGTGAATGGCTGTCCCTTGTTGTGGTGACAGGCTTGTGCCCACCATCGAAACTCCTGTTGTAGGCAGGGAATGAGTGTAATTAATGTTTCCAGGCTGTGGCAATGTTGAGTCCAAACACTTTTTAGATACCATTGTAGCTTCCTCATATGCAGTCTTGCATATGGAATTAGCAGAATGCAGGATGCCATGAAGCCCAAAGCCTGCAGAATTTTTCTTGCAGATAACTGGGTCTTTGTTGCCATCTTTTCGAAGTAAGAAGTCAGTTGCCTTTGTTTGTCTGGCGTGAGATAAGCCATCTGGGCAGTTGTATTTAAGCTTGCACCCAGGAATATTATCTCTTGAGAGGGTACTAGTTTTGATTTCTTTTCGTTTACTGTGTACCCTAGAGAAATTAGTAATCTTTTTACAAATGCCAGATGCTTCAGTAGAATGTCATTGTTCTCTGCTTGAATAAGGCAGTCGTCCAAAAGTAGGGATATATTTGAATTCCTCTTTGTCTGCAAAATGCAATTACTGGTGCCAAGCATATTGTGAAGACCCTGGGTGCAGTAGATAAGCCAAAGGGCAGTGCAGAGAATTGGTAGTGCATTGAGCCAGCTATGAATCTGAGGTATCTTCTGCAAGATTGTCTGATTGGGACATGCAGGTATGCCTCTTTGAGGTCCAAAGTTACAAGCCAAGCCTTCTTGCCCAGTATGGGCAGAAGCTGCTACAGAGTCAACATTTTGAATTTTGGAACGTCCAGAAAAGTGTTTAGAATAGACAGGTCCAGTATTGGTCTCCAGGCTTTGTCCTTTCTGGGTACCAAGAAAAGTCTTGAGTAAAATCCTTGTCCCTGCTCTTGCTGTGGTACTCGCTGAATAGCCCTCTTGTCCAGGAGAGATGAAACTTGCTCTTGAGCCTCTGCCCATTGATTGTGTGGCAGGTCTGGCATACCTTTTGTCTTTGGAAGGGTGTGAAAGTGGAACCTGTAGCCATGAGAGACTATATTCAAGACCCATTTGTCCTGGGTGATCATGTGCAAATTTTGTGAAAAAAGTGCTAGCTTTCCCCCTAAGGGTGCTGCCAAAAGATAAGTGCTTGGCATTGGCAGAGGAAAGTCATTGGGACTGTTTCCTATATGACTGTGATTTGCCTTCTCCGCTTTTGGAGGTAGAAGCACCCCATTGTTTAGGCCTGTATGAGCCTTGGGGCTGGGGTCTGCCTCTAGGGCGTCGGTATCTACCTCTTTGTGGCCTGTCTGACACTGGAAAGGACCAATTCTTAGAAGGCCAGTTCCTGCTAGATCTGGGTGGCTGTACCTGTAAGAAATCCTTTACTGTCTGCATAGATTTTGCTTTATCCTCCATTTACTTCAATACCTCTTCTGCCTTAACACCAAACAAAGTATCATGCTATAATGGAGCATCTAATAATGTTGCTTTAACATGATCAGGAAGATTCTGTTCATTTAACCAAGCATGTCTTCTAATGACAGAACCTGTAACAGCGGCCCTGCATGAGGCCTCCAGTGAATCAAAACCACATTGCAATGTATACTTTCCCACTTGTTCAGCTGCATGCAATAAATCCTGCATTTCCTTGTTTTCAGAACATTCAGAATTTGTCAACATTTTCTGTTTGAGCAGTGACATTAAGTATTGTTGATATTTAAGCATATGAAACTGACAATTTAAAGCCCTTACAGCCAAGGTAGCAGAAGTGTAAACTTTTTCCCCTATCTGTCCAGTGCCCTAGAATCCCTATCAGAGGGGACAGGGTTTTTGCAGTGGAAGCCTTGACCCCTTTGGGACCCTGAGATATAGTTTCTGGGTCAGCAGCAGGGTTTTTATACAGAAATTTATGAGAATCTGGAACCCTGTAGTATCTGTCTGGCTTAACTGGTGCAGGGGGTAAAGAGTCAGGAGACAGGCTGGACTCTGAAAATACATCATCTACAATGTCTAGAACAGGTGGAATAGCAAGAGGTCTGTGCGGAGTCAGTAAAAGAAAGTCTCTGAGCCTTTTCTTAGATTCTGAGTAATCTTGGCTCTCCCAGTGAAAATGCTCCCTCATGGTATGCAGGGTTTCCCCAAAAGAATAATCCTCAGGAGGAGAGGCTGAAGGGATGGATTCATCAGCATCAGAATCCTCACAAGGAGGAAGAGAGTATCCCTGTTCTGAAGAGGAGTCAGAGGAAATGGAAACCTGATCAGACAAATCATATTCTGTGTCTTGCCTAGGCCTCTTATCAGGAGAGGGATGGGAACCCCTGATCAAAGTAATTAGGTCTTCGGCCATTTTAAGCATCTGTTTCTTAGGCATGGAAGTCTGTCCAGGAGAATTCTGTACTTGTTTCTTTGTCTTTAAAGCTGTTTTAGTCTTTGCCTTGGAAGCTGAGGTTGGCTTGACATATAACTGTGTAGGTCTGAAAACACCCTCAGAAGCCAATGCCTGCTCAGCGGCTCTGGACCCATCTGAGGGAATAGTTTCCGAGTGTCCAATACCTTGAGTATCCAGAGGCCTAGTTGTCTCCACGTGGGAGTCGGAAGCGGCCTGTGGCTCTGAGGTAGTGGGTGTCAGGGGCTGCGAAAGCACCTCACTGAGAACCGGCGACTGGCCTAGCAGAGGCCTCGTCGGTTTTGGACCTCTGATGCCTGTCCTTTTACTTTTCCTTGCGCTTTTTATAAACTCCAGTCGTTGGCTGTTCCGACGGCATTATATAATTAAACCTTCGGCCAAAGTAATGAAAAGCAAAATCGTACCGACGCTTAATAGTGCGTTGGTTAAATCTAGCACAAAACCGACAGCTAGCAACGTCGTGGTCAGGGCCTAGGCAAGGAATACAGTAAGAATTAAAATCCTTATGAGGTATTTGCTTCCCACAAGAAATACAATTGTTAACTTTTTCTGACATCGGTCTGGAGCAAAAAAAAAAGTTTCCCCAACGGGGTACTTAGCTTTATTGAAGACTTTGGATCTGAAATTTGATTTTGAAAATCTCAGGAGTCGGCCGACCGGCACTTGCGAACTGCTTTTGCTTTGGGCACAGCGCAGCAAGAAAGACTGAAGAAAATGGAGTTGGCTGCATCTTTTATACCCCTGGCGCACTGATGTCAGAGAAGAGGCGACAGCAACCGACGCCGGACCATGACTTTGGAATTCAGGCCGACTGCGGGTATCTTGCCAGCAGGATAACCCAAGTGTAATGACTGCAACAGTGAAACATGATGAACATCCCCCCTTTTATCAGTTTCTATAGTCCTGTTACCATAAATACATAGAATGCTCTGTTGGTAGAATATTTCATTAAGTATTCTCTAACCTCTCTGCTCTGGCACCATGCAAGTTCCTACCAGTACCGTCATTTTCCCCAATACCACCTTATCATCACAAAAGTTAGGAGGATGGCCTAATGGTTAAGGTGTCTGTCTTACAAACACAAGGTGCAGGGTTCGAGTTTCTCAAGGGATAACTGGCTAGGCTTAAAATGTCTCGCAAGGGCAGTTAGCCTAGTACTAATCGATGAACGAAATCTACCAAAGGGTCATTTTTTTCTCCCAATTTTCAGAGGAGCAACTCTGTTTATAAGCAGTAGTACCCCTCTTTTCCTTGTTTCAACATATTCTGAAGACTAACCTTCCATAAATTCTTCTTTGATGATGTCTTTGTTTTATTCTCTAAATGAAACGTGTTCTGCAGGACTATCTGTGTTTCAGTCTTCCAAACATAGATCAGAATCTTACTAAACTTTGGTTTATTCGCAAGACCTTTTGCATTAGTATATTCAATCCTGTACTTCTAGTTTTACACTAGTACTGTGTTATACCTTTCCTCTGATTATTCCCTTTACTTATTCCTACTTTCTCTCAAATCTCAGCTGCAGAAGGACCATTTCCCCAGCCAATACAAAATAAATTACTAGCAGCCATCAGTTTGATCTTTCATCCCATCCTACTCCATTCTATCCTACTCCTCCATTCTAGATTTCCACCTTTTGTCCCTGCAGTTGTCCAAGTAAGTTTTTTGTACACTTCAGGACAGGGCAGCTGTAAGCATTTTGGGGGCCCCCAGCAAATGTCAAGTTGGGGGCCCCCTGGGCATTTTCAGTCTAAGCATCACCCTGTCACTGCCACCACTTCTATCCATCTTTTTAGTTCATGCTGCAGGCTTTTAGGAGTAGTACACACAGACTGACCTGTAGCTACAATGATCTTATTACAACCGGCATACATACCACACTGTGTTGGCCCATCTCACAAAGGGACATTTTACAGTTACTGGCATTTATGTGTAACAAGGATACATTACAACAACTCTATCTACAGGGGAGAACTAATGTGGAATGGAACCCTAGGCACTGCTTACTGTTTCAGCCCCCGCCAAAAAAAAAAAACACACCCTCCAGAGTTTCCCCCATGTTGGGCTTCCCACTTATGCACAATACTTATTTTTTTCTTCCATTTCTCACATTTTACCTTTTTTCTTCAGCTTTTTCAAGAAGCCATAACTTTATATATGCTCTAAAGTGCTTTTTAAGTTTATTTTTTTACCCAATGATGGCTTGAACAGAAATGATGACTAAGGAAAGAAATTCAATATTGCTGTTCAGCTTTAGTTTTCCTTCCATCTTTTCAATATACTTTCTTGACCAAGACAGCACAGTAATAACCATTTAGGAAATAACTCAATTAAGCCAGTGCCCCCAGAAGCTAGAGCATTTCCCAACCTTTTAATTCAAAAGAGGCCTAAACAAAAATTGTAAGAAAAAAGAATTTCAGTCTTATTTTTTTCTTTCAATAAGACAAGTTGTATCCGAGGCTTAAAATTCAAAGCTGACAAAAATAGTAGCTCAAAATAAATTAACAAGTCAATTGTGAGGATACACAGATCATGTATGGGAATACTGCCTGCCTCCCTAATCCTCCCAAAAAAGACAGTCACTGCCTATGCAACCCTCTAGTGTTAGATTGGGATGAAAGCAGAGATTCAAATGGCCACAGTCATATATTTCAAGTGACTTCTGAAATACATATACATAGCATGCCTACTTACTCTTCGATCCTAACCCCCAAAGGCAACCAACTGTATATGTGCCTGATGTTTGATTGTGAGGAAAGCGAAAATAAATAATGATTGCAATAATGTATTCTACGTTGCTGCTACCAGGCAGTACACTGCCCCTACAGGAGCTAAAGTAACTTTCTTTGTATACCACTGAGGTCTGTTAGAAAAGTAAAGGCAATGATAACTACACAATCCCCAGCACCCTCATAACCTACGGTAAATTTCTGTACACAGACATCTGAGCAGAGATGTTTTAGAATGTTTGTGGTTGAGGACAAAGGCTATTATCAGTTTTATCCTAACAGGGTCATATAATAACTCCATTCAGGCTAAAGAGTGCAATCAGAAAATAAAAGCATTTTTTTCTCGTCATTTTTCCTCAACCAAAAACAGCTTTTTTGGGGTCCCCACAGTCAAGGATGATTAAGGGAGCCTCCTGTATCCATTTATGCAGTTTAGGGAGTGGGGGCCACCAGATTCCTAGAAGATCTAAGTGTCTGAATGCTCTGTGATATATTTGATGCCTTACTTTTGAAATATAATCACTTGTTAGCTACGTTTTTATTGATACCCTGAAGAATAAAGTGTGTGTTCCGGCATTACTGGATATGTGCATTGATAAAAATCTGTGATATTTTTTTACACACACACACCACAGCAATGCTAATTTTGTACCTATTTCAGCAAGTACATTGTACAACACTAGTGCTATTACACAAGATCAGGGATTGCGTTTAGCAGTCATCAAACAGCAACAGGGATAAGTCACTTTTATTTACCTCAGTGAGGAGTAAATTAATATCTATCACTATCCCTGATTTCACAGATATTCCTGATTTTGTCTCATAATTTTGCTCTGTCACAATAAATCCAGTCATCAGAGTTTTATACTTATTGTCTAAAAATGCATGTTGATGCAAAATGTGTTATTACAGTAACTTTTTAAATGAATTAAGAGTAATATATAAAATGTGTTCCTCATTTTGAGACTTTATTATGCTATTATTTTTATCACTGAACAGAATTCTTCAGCAAAGATGTTGAGAGTTACAGTATCAGTTGTTCTGCCAGTATGTATAAAAACCTTGAAAGAGAAACCATTTCTGAAGATTAGAAGCATCAGCTCTTCTTAAACTCCACAGTTTGCAATGAGATCAGTCAGCCTAGGCTGCTGATCTCTGTAGTGCTTACTTTGTTTATGTTCATTACAGCTTTGTCCGAACAAGGTCATATCACAGTCCTGTTCAGGTTAAAGAGTATAATTGAAACTTAATACATTTTTTCTCCTCATTTTTCCCCAACCAACAGCGGTTTTTGTGGGGCCCACACACAGTCATTGATGATTAAGGAGCCCCCTCCAGCCACAGTTATTGCAGGTACCTAAAACTGGCTATGTTGCTAATTTTAGTGAAGAGGGTGTCCACCATCAGGGCTTAACCTAGGCCGGGGCATTATGTCATTGGTAAAATATTTAATGAAATTGTAAAGCTTGTTACTTGACAAAATACTGTTACTATAACTAAAGATGTTTGAATTTTGAAGGAGATAAATAGGAGTTATTATTACTTACCTGCTTTATTAAGTATACAAGATTGCTGTACTAGCTTTTGTTGGCTTGACAGACATGTTACAAAATATCAAGATAAGATAACTTGCTGTGGTTGGGGGCCCCCCAGGACCAGGGGGCCCCCAGCGACCGCAGGGTTCGCTGGTGCCTAAAACTGGCTATGCTTCAGGAATATACACATCCTCTTTACAAACAAAATGAACACAAAACAAAACTATATACATTCCACAACCACTCCAATTAAAACCTCCTTTCTTCAAGCCAATCAAAATGTATTTGACTGAGATATCCCACACTCTCATCACAAAACATACCCTCTCCCTGATTATTATTATTATTATTATTATTATTATTATTGCAATAAATGAATGAATGAAAGTTGCTACTGGACTACCGCAAAAACAGAAAGCAGTCCCCTTCAATTACAAAAAAAAAAAAAATTGCTACTTCATATACTAAATTTCTTTTTATATATTTAGTAAAGAAAGCCCTTACCAGCCTTAACTTTATGCCATGAGCAGAACCAGGACAGCTAGGGATGGTACTAAAAAATTAAGTTTAACATATTTTGAAATGCATTAGACAGAGAAAGAATGCAATGCACTACACTACACTCCCTGCAGAATCATCTATGCACTGATAACTGGTCCACCCATATAAAGCTGAAATGCATGCACATTGTCATCCTTTGGGGCATTCTCTTGACAGGACACTTCTCCTGAGTTAGCAGCCCCTCCATTCTTCTTTTCCACTGGGTGGAAATATCCTTTTGATTTTCATTTTGTCCACAATTCCTCACTTGCTGGAGTGCCACTTCCTTAAATGTTTTTGGGTTTTACTGGGAAAAACACTCATGTTGGCATTGAAAAAAGAAAGGCCAGATCCAGCATAAGCCAACCTAGGCACCTGCCTAGGGTCCAGTGCTGGCTGCGAGGCCTGGTCATGCAACATTAATTAAAAAAAGAAAAAAAAAATCAGTTTTGCTCTTTTAAAAAGTGTCAAAATTTTCTGTTCACATGGAGGCAAAACTAGTGTGTGCTGACAGATACGCATGAAATGAAACTGGAGCACACAAAGATGAATCTACACATGCAACGAAGCAAGAGCACATGCAAGCAAACGACACTACTGATGTGGGATTTGAAATGTCCTACAGACAGCTGTTGAATTTCTGTTTTTTTTTCCCAGCATCATGCCAATTGATTTCTTTTGCAGGACTACAAGTCACTTCTTGAATTAGGAGAAACAAAACGGAGTACCAGGTTAGTGTTGCAGCAGTAAAGAAACATGGTTTTAGGGGTGTGTGTGTTTGTGTGTGTGCATAAAAGAAGCCCCAGTTAGTGGGCACTGTCTAGTTAAGTGACTTGTGGGGGTCATACAGAATCAAACCCTGTACCTTAACTATGGGCAGCAAGAGTCTTAACCCTCCAAACCAACCACCAGGCCTCCTTTAACTTTTTTTTTTGCTTAATTTCTGAGGATTAGTCTGTCCATGTCAGAGTTTCATAGTTAACTGGTTGATAAAGTTAACAGAACAGGTTTTGCAAGAGAATTAGTGTAGTCTTATCTGATAACACTTTTGCAGAACATCTCTGACTTTGCCTATTTATGCCCTGCTCTGTCCTTCAGCAAGTCACTTAACCGAACAGTGCTTTGGGGCAGCTGGAAATTTGAGATAGGCTCCTCAATGATCTCCTGGACAGCAAGCCTAGTAACTACCCATGAACTAGAGTAGTTATGGTGTAAAGGAAGGAAATTGTTTGTATTAAAAGAGAGGCATTGTAATATTTGCTATGATCTTTGTATGCGATACTTGGTTTCCTTGCCCTGTTGAATGTAGACAGTGTGTTTATTATTTAGTTGCAACTTCACTTGACAGTTTGAAGTCTATGAGTTTAATATTAATATTTTAACTATGAAAATATTTGCATTTAGCTTGTTTTTGCAGGCACACATGAAATACAGTGTGTTTGTGCTACAACAGTCTGTCTAGCACTCAGTGCATGCAGATCAGTAAGACTACAAAGCTACTACAAAGCTAACTGTAGTATACAGTTTGGCCCCCTCAGCCTTCAGTTGTCTTCTGTGTGATACTGACAAGTTACTTTACTAGACACTGCTCTCCGGGGCTGCTCCTGAAAAGGGACACTTGTGCCCAGTGGGCTGTCCCAAGCTGTTAGCAAATGTGTCACACATTTGTCTTTTGAACTCCTGCACTCTTCACATAAATGCCGATTAGTGCTTCACTACATTCTATAAGAGTATAAATCCCAGCAGTTTAATTGGTTGCCAGATGCATTTTCATTAAATACAAGTTTCAAAGGAAGAGAAGTTTACTGTTTATCACATTAAGCCTATTTAAAATGTAAGATTTTGTTTTGAAAATGTCGTGTTTTTTCTGTAAAATTTGAAATTAAAGTTTTAAACTGAAAGAACTCCAGCTCTATTCAGTCTCATACCGCTTGCTCAGAGGTGACCTGTGCCTGACATATAAGGCCATGTCAAACCCAGATTTGATGAATATGCTTCACCTCAAAAAATCTAGATCCCTCAGAACCACAAGGGCGGGAGACTTAAACCTTGACACGGTTATAAATAGAACGTGCTGGAGGGACAGATTCATCACCCAGAGACTCCCTATGCTGTGGAACAAAATCCCGGTACATGTGAGGCAGAGCACCTCGCTGGCCTTGTTCAAGAGGAATCTTGACCAATGGATGGGAGATCGCAGATATACCCCAGGGATTACTTCAGTGTCACTGCTTGACAGAGGCACAGAAAAATGATAGGCATAGTTTTTATTCAAACTAAAGGGGTGGCGAAAGCCACATAAAGTACAGTTTTGTACCTACCATAAATGTAGATGTTCGAGGATCCACATTGCTGCAGTCCTAACTATTGGGTAGTCCGCTGTCCAGTCGGCCCGAATACCAAAGTATATGGCTGACGCCGGTCACGGCGCATTAGACTGACGTCAGTACGTCAGGGTACTAATGCGCATGACCGACGTCATATCCTCAGTCTTTTCTTGCCCCAGATGTCAGAAGACCCTAAAAAGACAAGGCCAAAACCAAAACACACCAAACATACCTGCACCAAAAACATATACAATATATACAAAGGTACCAGAATATAATCTCACCTACACAACCACCCCTAAAACACAGAGGGGAAGGAGGGAGGGTAAATTGGACTGCAGCAATGTGGATCCTCGAACATCTACATTTATGGTAGGTACAAAACTGTACTATGTTCTTCATTCCACATTGCTGCAGTCCTAACTATTGGGTAGAATCCCAAAGCAGAGGTAAGGGAGGCTGGCAAATCATAAGGAAGCAGGAGCTGATAACATGCCTTGCAAAATAGCTGTGGCAAAACCAGCCCTAGACTTAGAGTAGAGAGGAAGGTGGTAATGCTTAGAGAAAGTATGCACTGAACTCCAAGTAGCTGCCTCCAAAATATCCTTAGTTGCCACCCCTTAGAAATGCTGTTGAAGTGGCAGTAGCCCTAGTGGAATGAGGCCTAATCCCAGCTGGAATCTCTTTGCCATGATGGGAATAACAAAATGCAATGCAAAACCCAATCCACCTAGAAATAGTTTGTTTTGACACAGGCTTGCCCTGAACTCAAAGCAAAAAGAAACAAACAACTGCTGAGACTTTCTAAAATCCTTAGTCCTGCTTAAATAATAACGCAATTGCCTGTGTACATCTAAAGTGTGCAAAATCTTTTCCCCTTTATTTTGGGGATCTGCATAGAAAGTAGGCAAATGAATAGTTTGGTTTAAAGCCACACTAGAAACCACCTTAGGCATAAAGGAAGGATTAGTACGTAATGATACCCTATCCTTATGAAAAATCAAAAAAAGGCTCAACCGCCATAAGGGCCTGTAACTCAGAAACCCTTCTTGCAGAAGTAATGGCCAACAAAAAAGCAGTCTTCCATGACAAGTATTTCAGGTCAGCAGTAGCTGCAGGCTCAAAAGGTTGTAGAGTAAGTTTCTCCAACACAAAATTGAGATCCCAAGCAGGAGTAGGAGCTCTCACGTGGGGTCTTATATTCTTTGCCCCTAAGAAATTGCTTGAATAAAGGATGTGAAAACAATGGTGGGTCACAATCATAGTGAGCTGAAATTGCTGCAGCATGAATCTTAATGGAAGAGAAAGACAAACCTTTGTCCAATAACTCAGTAAGATATTGAAGAGCCACACTCAAATTAGGCTCGAAATCTCCAAATTCTGTGCTGCAGTCCAAAATAAAAATCTCTTCCATTTTTCTGCATACACTTTCCTTGTACTAGGTCTTCTGGCTTCCATAATCACATTTAAAACCTGTTGAGGAAGTTGAGACCTGCTGTCTTTCAAAACAGAATATGCCAGGCTGTTAGATGAAGAGTTTGAAGCTTGACATTGAGCAGATGACCGTCCCTCTGAGACAATAGGTGTGGAATCAAGGGTAAAGGCCATGGAGGCTTCCTTACCAGACTCCTCAGTAATGGGTACCAGTGCTGCGAGGCCAATCTGGAGCTATTAAAATCATCCTTGGCTTGTCTTGTCTGACCTTTAGAAGCACCTTTGGGAGAAGAGGCAGAGGTGGAAAAGCATACACATGAAGATTTTTCCAACTGAAAGAAAGAGCATCCACTTTCCAAGCTGTGTGATGAAATCCTTGTGCAAAACTTTGGCAGCTGGTGGTTTAGTGGAGAAGCGAACAGATCTATGTCTGGAGTTCCCCATGACACTGTCAATTTTTGAAATACATGAAGATCCAGTTTCCACTCGTGGGGATCCATGATTTGTCTGCTTAACACATCTGCTAAGGAGTTCTGTGCTCCGGCAGAAACCTTGCCTGAAGAGTTAGTTGCAAGCTGAGCGCAGTCTCCCATAAAATCATTGCTTGCCTGCACAATGGGTAAGAATGTGTTCCCCCTTGTTTGTTGATGTACCACATGACAGTTGTGTTGTCTGTTAGAATCAACACCTGCCCTGGAAGAAGTAACTCCTTGAAAGCCATTAATGCAAACTGGACTGCTAACATCTCTTTCATGTTGATATGTAGATGCTGTAGTCTGGCAGGCCACTTGTCTTGTATCCACTTTCCATCTAGATGAGCTCCCCAAGCAATGTCGGAGGCATCTGTCGTTAGAATCTGACTTGCCTCTGGCCGGGTCACAGAGAGTCCCTTGTTTAGGTGACATTCCTGAGCCCACCACAAAAATTCCTTTTGAATGCAAGGTATTATTTGAATGACAGTGTCCAAATCCTGGCAGTGCTGTGTCCATAGATTTTTGAGATACCATTGTAGCTTCCTCATATGCAGTTTGGCATTGGGAAGCACCAGAATACAAGATGCCATGAACCCTAAGGCTTGAAGGACTGTCCTTGCAGTCAGCCCGGACTGAAGAGATAATTGATGGAAGTAACTGGAAAGATTCTTTTGTTTGTCCGGGGTTAGAAAGGCCATCTGGGCTGCTGTATTCAGTCTCACACCCAGAAAGCACATGTCTTGAGAGGGTACTAGACTGGACTTTATTTCGTTCACAGAATACCCTAGGCATCTTAGCACTGCTATGACATATTCCAAATGCTGTAGAAGGTCTTCCTTTTCTTGAGCCAGAATCAGGCAGTCGTCCAAGTAAGGATAGATTTGAATTCCTTTTAGCCTGAAGTAAGCTATCACTGGAGCCAGAACCTTTGTGAATACTCTGGGCGCAGTAGATAAGCCAAAGGGCAATGCAGAGAACTGATAATGAGAATTTCCAGCTGGAAAACGCAGATACTTTCTGCAACTTAGTCTTATAGGCACATGAAGGTAAGCTTCCTTGAGATCTAAAGTTACCATCCAGTGATCTTTGCCCAGCAGAGGTAAAAGCTGTTGTAACGTCAACATTTTGAACTTTGGAATGTCCAGATAAGTGTTGAGGATAGATAAATCCGAAATTGGTCTCCACATGTTCCCCTTCTTTGGTACTAGGAACAGGCGAGAATAAAATCCTAGGCCCCTTTCTGGCACAGGAACTGACTGAATGGCTCCTATTTGAAGTAACAGAGAAATTTGTCTGCGAGCCTCTGTTCTTTGTAGAGGAGGAATGTCTGGCATGCCTTTGAAAGGAGGCAAGGTATGGAAATAAAACCTGTAACCGTGGTGAATGATATCCAGAACCCATTTGTCTTGGGTAATTAAATCCCAATTTTCTTTGAAAAGAGACAGTCTTCCTCCTAGAGGTGCCGCCAGGCGAGAAGGTACTGGCAGCTGAAAAGGCAGGTCATTGGGTCTGCTTACGAAAGGACTGACCCCTGCCCTCACCAGAAGTCTGAGCAGGTGAACTCCCTGTCCTAGGCCTAAAAGAACCTTGAGCTCTGCCCCTACCACGTCTAGACCTACCCCTAGACTGGGAATCATAAGCAAGATAAGTCCATCCCTTAGCAGGCCAATTTCTACTAAACTTCGGAGGCTGCACCTGCAAAAAATCCTTAACAGTTTGCATAGACTTAGCCTTGTCCTCCATTTTCTTTAAAACTGCTTCCACAGGCGAACCAAACAACACATCAGACTGTAAAAGAGCATCCAAAATCCTTGTCTTAACATGCTCAGCTAAGTTCTGATCTCTCAACCAGGCGTGCCTATGAAGAACAGAACCAGTGGCAGCCACCCTGGAGGAGGCCTGCACAGCATCAAAACCACATTGCAAGGAATGTTTACCCACTTGTTCAGACACATGAACTAAATCCTGCAACTCTTTACACTCAATACCTTCCGCCAGAGCATCCACCTTAGATTTCAACTGTGAAAGAAGATAATTCTGATATTTTAACATGTGAAACTGACAATTCAACGCCCTCATGGCTAAAGTGGAAGAAGTATACACTTTCTTTCCCCATCTATCCAAAGCCCTTGCCTCTTTATCAGGAGGGACAGGATTTTTAACAACTGAGGCCTTCACACCTTTAGGCCCCTGAGAGACAGTTTCGGGTCTGCCCTAGGACTCTTAAAAGATACTTATGAGCGTCAGGCACCCTATAGTACCTATCCGGATTCACTGGGGCACGAGGCAAAGAATCAGGATTCAGGGAAGCCTCTGCAAAACATCTTCCACCACATTCAAAACAGGAGGTATAGCTAAAGGCCTACGCTGGGGTAAAAACAAGAATTCCCTAAGCCTTTTCCTGGAATCAGAGAAATCTTGCCCTTCCCATTTAAAATGCTCCCTCATGGAATGCAGAGTCTCTGAAAATGAAAAATCCTCAGGAGGAGAAGCTGAAGGAGTAGAATCATCCACATCAGAATCAGAATAAGGAGGGAACTCCTGCAAGTCTTCAGCCGAAGACTCAGAAGCCTCGAGCATTGCTCAAAACTCTCAAACTCAGGTTCCACCCTAGGCCTCTTATCAGGAGGGGGCATAGAACCCCTTATCATAGTAATCAAATCCTCTGCCATTTTAAGCATATGTTTCTTAGGCAAAGACCCTGAGGCACTAGGAGAAACCCCCACTGAAGCAAAACTTGGCCTGCCCCTCAAAGAAGCCTTGGAAACAGAAGGGAGGCTCTAACCACCTTAGGAAGAGAAGGAAGAACAGCCACCTGAGAAGCCCCTCAGCCTGGCCTACTTCCTGAGAGGATACATCCTGTAACAGTAAAGTCTCTCCCTGAGACTCCAAAGAAACACCTGGCAAAACCTCCGGCTCCACTGAGCCCTCTAAAGAACCGGCATCTGGGACTGTCGGTTCTTCCACTCTAGGCTTTGCTGTCTTGTCCTTGCGTTTTAGCGAAGCGGCCGGAGCATCCGGCGGCATTTTATAATTACAACGCTTCCCAAACACTAACCTGGCACAGTCTAACCTTCTCTTAATAGTGCGTTTGTTAAATCTAGCACAAGAGCGGCATCCAACAACGTCGTGCTCAGGCCCTAAACAAGGTATACACAAAGTATGGTAATCCCTATGAGGTATCTGTTTCCCACAAGAAATACAGTTATTCACTTTTCTGACATCCGGTTAAATACTGAGGCAAGAAAAAAACGAAATATTCCCCAACGGGGTACTTAGCCAACTTTGATTCGGTCTGAAACTCTGACTTCA
The DNA here is from genome assembly GCF_019279795.1 of Protopterus annectens. Classification (NCBI taxonomy): domain Eukaryota; kingdom Metazoa; phylum Chordata; order Ceratodontiformes; family Protopteridae; genus Protopterus; species Protopterus annectens. The sequence goes on along the minus strand of NC_056730.1, from coordinate 322,881,998 downwards.
GAAACTTTCAGAACGCCAACCTGCACTCGCAAAATTGCTTCTGCATCGGACCATGCGGCAAAAAAGACTGAGGATATGACGTCGGTCATGCGCATTAGTACCCTGACGTACTGACGTCAGTCTAATGCGCCGTGACCGACGTCAGCCATATACTTTGGTATTCGGGCCGACTGGACAGCGGACTACCCAATAGTTAGGACTGCAGCAATGTGGAATGAAGAACATCTATGGGCTAGGCTTATAAATGCCCTTGGGCAGATAGCCTAGTATGAACCTATGAACCTAAATGAAATCCAAATCTATGAGATAATCGTAAAAGTAAATAGAATAGTACATACATAGACAGGTACGAACAGTGCTTATGATAAGTGGGGATAGTCAGACAAATAATGGGATCTTGGTATGTTTGGTGAAACCTCAGAATTCATCACCCTGTATAGGGCACCATTTGTCCATGATCTGGCTCGCTCTACTTTGGAGGTATATGCTACAACAATACGGCATTATTAGCCATCCTTCAAGTACATCAGATCTATCCTTAGTGTTGTTGGATGGAATGACTATTCCTGACAACACAGAAGATACAGGAAAGTCAAAAATGAGATGCAGGTGTCCTGCAAGCATGTAAGCCCCACCCCACACACAAAAAAAATAAAAGTATTTTGTGTGTCCGTAATATTTCTGACTTTTCTATCACTTATAGGTTGTTGAAAAAGAGTTATGTACTTACCGTAATGTGGCATCTGTGCTATCCTAGATCATTATTCCTCACAGTAAGGTCTTGGATCCGACCTGGTAACTTTAACTTAGACAGATCCAAAGGTCAAGCTCCTCCCTCTCCCATAATCTCCTGCTGTCTTCTAACCCTCAGATCGAGTTTGCTGACACAGTCACTATCACTATAACCAAAACGGTAGAAAGGAAGATAGTCCTAGACCCCACAACACTCCAGCTTCCTCAGATGACCAAACAAGGAAGGGGAATAGTGGGAGGGGAATGTGTGGAATAATGACATAGGATAACACAAATGCCAAGTTATGGTAAGTAGTCAAAATATAATAAGGCAGTACTACCAGGCTGAAGATAAAACAACTTTATTAAAACAATAAATATAGCAGCATCAAATCATAAGCGCTTTCGGGTAGAATCCCTTCATCAGATGATGTTGTGTCTTTCGGCTTTCCCCGGTTAGGGGTCGCCACAGCAGAACTTTGGTCCGCTAATGACTGGCAGTGGATTTTTACGTGCCGGGTTGCCAGCCCTGACGCACAACCTTCAACGAAGGTACGCCCATTCACGCATGTCTCCACACAGAAGACACTCTGACTGAGAATCGAACAGGACAAAGTCTTACTGTGAGGCGACAACTCTACCGCAGCACCACCACCGCAGTTTATCCCTTCATCAGATGATCATTTTTAAAATCAAACATTACATCTTATATAAAACCACATAGCAAATCAAATTCGATAATTTACCCTCCTTTTTGCTAAAGCAGGTTTTAAAGGAACCACATCATTTAATCCTTAGTTTTGATAGTATGCACCCCAGGTATGTGTTTCAGAATATAGTAAAAGGGCAAATACGTAGTGTCTAGGTTATGTACCAATGGGAATACGTTTTATCATGAACTAGACTCTTTAAAGACTAATTTTCAAAAAAGGGGGTACACTAGGAATTTATTAGGTAAGGAGTTGAGTAATAGTAGGTCATACAGGAAGTATAAAGCCAGACCATGGATAGCCAGGGGAGAAGGGCTACAAGATACTACAGGAACTTCGGTGAGCAATAATAATAAGGGGATGCAGCGGAGTTTAACTTATAACAGTGACATAGGCGGTATATGTAATATTATTAGAAACAATTAGAGAATCTTACTCACAGATGAAAGTATAACTAAAGTTGTAGGAACACAACCTAGACTTGTTTTCAAAAGAAACAATTTAAAAGCAATTTTATGCCATGAACCCTCCAGTGGTGGTTTAAAACGGTGCAATATTAAGAGCAAGGGTACAGTTCCCTGTCAAAATTGTAAGGCATGTAGATACATTAAGCAAGATTATTTTTTACATCTCAGGACTAAGAGGAGTTATTCTATGAATACATATGCTTACTGTAATACACAGAATGTAGTTTATATTGTTAGCTGCCAATACTGTACAGCATATTATGTAGGAAAAACTAACTGCAGGCTTAAGGACAGACTTTTTAAGCATCTTTCTGATGTTAGATTGAAAAAAGAACAAAATGCATTGTATAAACATATAGCTATACATCAAAATCATGCTTTTGTTTTTATGGTTGTAACTGTTAACAGAAGTCAAAGAATGGGAAATGTGAGAAATGAGACTGAGTATAGGGAAATGCAATGGATATTAAGACTAGGAGCTGACAAAGCCAAAGGATTAAATGATGTGGTTCTTTTAAAAACCTGTTTTAGCAAAAAGGAGGGTAAATTACTGAATTTGATTGGCTATGTTGTTTTATACAAGATGTAATGTTTGATTTTAAAAATTATCATCTGATGAAGGGATTCTACCTGAAAGCGCTTATGATTAGATGCTGCTATATTTATTGTTTTAATAAAGTTGTTTTATCTTCAGCCTGGTAGTTCTGCCTTATATATTTTGACTATTTGCTATCTGGATTTTTTGGTGGTACTTTTGGTGAAGGAGGCCTTTTATTTACCTTTGAAGTTATGGTAAGTACCAAACTCTTTATCTGATGTTATCCAAGTCATTATTCCTCACAGTAGGGTCAGAGTCCCCAGCTATTATTTATCCTGGGGGGCCTCAAGGAAGCATGTGTTGAAGCACCGTGGAACCAATGGAAGCCCTGTTACTGGAAACCAAATCTAGCTTGCAATGTGAAATAAAGATGTGAGGATTAGAACAAATGTCAGCAGCACAAATATCGTCAATGGACAGTCTGGCCATGAAGGCTGAAGAAGTAGCCACAGACCTAGTAGAATGAGCTCTATCCTTTCCAGGAACTTCGAGATGTTTGTTGGTGCAGATTGTGGAGCTACAGACGGAGATCCATTTAGAGATAGTCACTTTGGAAATGGGAAGGCCACGTCTATTTGGGGAAAAGGCCACAAACAGCTGGTCTGACTTGCGAAACTCCCTAGTCCTAGGGAGACAGAACCGCAATTGCCTGTGTACATCCAAAGGATGCAGAATGTACTCTCCTTTATTGGAATAATTGGGAAAGAAAACTGGTAACTGGATATATTGATTCAGATTGGATTCAGTGGCAACCTTGGGCAAATAGGATAGATTCATTCTAAGAGACACTATCTTTGTGAAAGACCATTTACAGGGGAGCAAGTGAAAGGGCTTGCAGTTCGGACACCCTCTTAGCCAATGTTATGGCTACTAGAAAGGCCGTTTTCCAAGACAAGAATTTGAAATCACACAAACTAGCAGGTTCAAAGGGGCTCTGAGTCAGAGACTGCAGCACTAAGGTTAGATCCCAAGGAGGCGAGGGATCCTTAATGGGAGGTCTTAGAAGAAAAACGCCTTTCATGAAGGCTTTACAGAGTCTGGAAGAGAATGTAGGTTTGCTATTCTCATGAAAATTATAAATCACAGGTAACTGAAGCTTTATCATAGAAAAACTTGCCCCTTCCTGAAAAAGTGAGGACAAGAACAAGAGAAAATCTGGCATAGAAGCAGAAAAGGGGTCCAGATTCCTGCCCTTAGCCCAGACAGAAAACCTTTTCCGTTTACTACTGTAAACTTTTCTGGTGGAAGGTTTTTGGGAAGCTAGAATACTATTCTTGATGGGGGAAACTAACCTGGACTGTTTCAAAATTACTGGAACAGGAGAAACCATGTGCTAAGATGAAGGGTCCGAAGATTGAAAAGAAGGAGCCCTAAAGGATGGGAGATCAGATCCTGATGGGGATCGATCCAGTCTCCAAGTAGGATACTTCAGAAGAGAACTTAGGAAGGGAAGCCACACTTGACAAGGCCAGAAAGGGGCAATGAGGATAATGGATGTCCTCAGGCATTGCGCTTTCTGCAAAACTTTTGGGATAACAGGGATAGAAGGGTAAGCATAGATGAGACCCAGGGACCAGTCATGGATGAGAGCATCCCATGGTGACTCCCCAGATGGGGGGGGGGGATCAGGTCGAAGTACATGCTGCATTTGTTGTTAGTAGGGGAGGCAAAGAGGTTGTAGCATGGTTGACCACAACGATCGAAGATCTGCTTCACCACGGTCAGACTGAGGGAACACTCGTGAGGACCCAATATGGCTCTGCTTAGTTTGTTGGAGAACACGTTGGAATTCTCAGGTATATGTTTTTCAACAAGAAAGCACCCTGAAGACATCACCCATTCCTACACTCTCATGCCCTCTCTGCACAACGGGTAAGATTGTGTCCTCCATGTTTGCTGATGTACCAGACCACTGCCATGTTGTCCATTTGAAACGCAACTGTCTCCAGAGGGAGGCAATCCTGAAAGGCTTGCAATGTTAGGAGGACTGCTGTCATCTCCAAGACATTTATGTGCAATTTGGTCTCTACTGGGACCACGTGCCTTGAACTGTTCTACCCTTGGAATGCCTTCCCCACATCCCAACATGGGAGCATCCGTGGCCACCATAGCCTTGGATGGAGGGAGTTAAACAGGCCTGCTCAGATTGAGATCCTGAGACTGAAGCCACCAAAGAAGGTGCCATCTGCACACTTGCATCATTTTTATGGACATGGACATAAGTCGAGACAGAATGGATGACTGAACCGCCAAGGTCTATTGTAGAACTCGCATACAGTACTTTGCTAATGGCACAAGCTGTATGGCCGTGGCCATGGATTCTAGGGTCTGAAGAACCAAGTGGACTGAAGGAGAAGAAAGATCTAAGACTTGCATGACCTCCTCCCGGAGTAGCTGCACTCTGTGAGAAGGTAATGCTGCAATCTTTGAGATGAAGTCTAGATGGACTCCTATGAACTCTTAACTTTTGCTTCAGAACCAAATTTGACTTTGAATGGTTCACTGTTATCCCCAATTGGCTGAACAGGAGTAGAACATATTGGATAGCTTGTGACAGTCAATGCCTTGTGGGTGCCATGAGGAGTCAACTGTCAAGGTACGGAAACACCTGGAATCCCTGCAGCCTCAGGTGAGCCGCTACCACTTCCATACATTTGGTAAACACCCAGGGGGCTGTGGTGAGTCCAAAGGGCAGGGCGCTGAACTGGTAATGACTGGCCCTAATCAAAAACTAAGATGTCTCTGCGACTGGCTGTCTCTCTTGATGTGATAGTAGGCATCCTGGAGATCCACTAAGCACATCCAGTCACCCTTGCGTAAGAGACGCAGAATGGATTGAACAGTCACCATCCGTAACTTGGACTTCTTCACTGATAGATTTAACTTGCTGAAGAGAAAGGTTCCCAGGAGTCCCGATTTTGCGGTCCCCACCTGCCTCTAGGGTGGCATCTGCCATTGAAACCTCTCCCCCTGCCTCTGGAAGAAAAATTATAAGAAGCATCCTGGAAGGAAGACTGACCTCTGGAGCCACAGCTTCTTAGCTCCTCACCGAGTCTTGGAAAATGACCTCTGAGGAGTAGAAAACTTGATCCCAACCATGGACAAGGTCTTCCTTTCCTGCTTACTACAGGTCAGTGCGTCTTTCACAGAAGGTCCAAAGAGGGTGGACCTGTCAAAGGAAGCGTTGGTAAAAGATGCTTTGAAGGGCTCCGCAAACCCGCATAGTCGTAACCAAGCATGCCGTGTCTTATAGCTATCCCAGTACCTACCACTCGAGAGGTAGATTATGCTGCACTGGAAATTAACTTCATTGAGAAATTGGCAAGGGATGTCAGAGTAGAGAGCTTGGGAGACACCTTTTTGAGGTCCTCCTCCAGCAACAACTCTGTAAAGGAAGTGGCGAGTTCTTTGACCAAGTCCCTTTGAAGGTGGGTGAAGTGTGTCAGGTAATTAACTGCCTTCCAGTCCAAAGGCAGCTGAGGCAAACGCACTCTTCCCATGCCAGTCATTCGCCCAAGACTCCCTGCTCAGGGGATGGACCGTGGAGCTCTACTCCACCAGCTCCTTTTTGGTGGCAGAGGCAACCACGATGGCATCGAAGGAACTCCTTTGCTCTAGAAGGGTCGGTCAACGGGAGGACTAAGGAACTTGTCGACTCATTTAGGCACTGGTTCCACAGTGCTGGGTTCCTTCCAAGCCCTGCTGGCGATAAGATCCACCAATTCATCAGCAGGGGGGACACCCTAGAAGTAGATGGGTCCATCCCAAAAGTCTTCAGGAAAACAGACTCCTCTGAAGACAGCGGATGGGGAGATCATCTGCCCTTTTGCCTAAGGATCTCCATTATGTCACCACAGGAGACATTCTCAGGTGGAGACCTCGGGGACCCATCTCCTTCATCGAGGTTCATGTCCTCTGTGAGGGACTCCACAGGCGAGTCCAAAGGCCTCTTCTTGCACCTTCTCCTATGAGGTGCCTCCTCCATGGGGGGCTCTGGGGAGGACTCGAAATATGCGGGGACCCCATGTCGGGTGAAAACCCCATGAAGACTAGTACGGGAGAGCTGACCCTGGACCAGATAGGAGGACTCATCACCCAAGGTATAGAAGGATAGGGGTGGACACGGAGGAGCGGGAGATGTTGCTCCAGACCTGGAGAAGGTCCTATCTACCACCCTAAAGGCCAATGGGCTGGAAGACGCCCTCTACCAAATGAGGAATGGACCCTGACACAGCCCTGCAGCTCCCGGACAATACCTGCCTCGGGCTGTCTGAGGCCGAAGCTCCCAGGGGTAGGGATCAGTCTGAAAGGCCCAGACCCCATCCCCGGGGAACCGGCATCGACTGCTCTGGCAGAGGGCCCACTCTGAACAGAGGACGGAGGAACACAGCAGGCCAGGGACCCTAACTAAATAGAGAAAAAGGGGAGACGCGATACCATCGGGACCGCACAGAGGGTTTCCGGGTCCCAAAATCCCAAAGCTTCTAGAGACTGAAGAGGAGAATGGGGACCTGGGATTGGAAAGGCTCCCCTAACTGGGCAGGCTGGGGGATGCCAGAAGCCCCAACTCTAAGTGGGCAACCTGTCCATATCCGATGATAAGCTTCTGGATGATCTGGAGGAAGTGGATGAGTGGGGGTAGACTTAGCTGGCAATCCAATCTTGGACTCTGAAGATTTATGTCTAATTTCTGGAGTTCAGCTCAGAGGTCTAGGAGCAGACGGTAACAAATTCCTGGAGCACCCAGGCGAAGCTGAATCCTCTACAACTAAAGGAAGAGCCAACACACCTGTTGGATCCAAAGGTCGAGATGTAGAAGCAGTCGGAACAGAGGCTGATCTGTTCTTGACAGGATCTGAGAGCATCCAATGTGAGGAGCCCTGAATAACTCAGATCAGATATAGCCTGAGATGAAGTCAGATCTGGAGCTCGAGGATCTGAAGCTTAGGTTTTTTTTGAAGAAGTCCCCAGAGGAATGGGAGGAGCCTTCTGTTTAGAATCAGAAGAGGAGGCCTTGGGAGGAGAGAAAACATAAGGACCCCCCTGTGGCATACCTTTTGGTAATAATGTATTGTGGTACGCTACTAAGGCCCTGGGTTTGAATGCAGCACAAACGTCACATTCAACTTCCAGGTGAGGAGCCCCAAAAAGTACACTTGTGCACACTTACCATAAATGCAGATGTCCGAGTATATTCACTGTTGCACTCATCACATTTGAGTTATCTGCCTGCAGGTAGCCCTCAGCCGGCCTGAATACCAGAGCCTTCAAATTTCTGCGTCGGATGCTGTCACTTCTTCCATGACGTCAGGTCGTCAGAGGTATAAAACATGCAGCCAATGCCATTACATCAGTTTTTCTTGCCCCAGATGTCAGGTGCCCCCGCAATAAGAACCAATTATATGGTACGTAACACCCCCCAGCAAAAAGCAAATACACCAGATATAATATATGCTAAACAAGAAGGAAAGGTAGAGCCAAGAGACGTCAGGGGGCTGGAGGGAGGGAGGGTAACCAGGACTGCAACAGTGAATGCATTCGAACATCTACATTTATGGTAAGTGTACACAACTGTACTATGTTCTTCATGTTTCACTGTTGCAGTCATCACATTTGGGTTAATTCCCAAAGCGAAGGAAGGGTGGAGGCAGTTAAAGAGCATTAGGGTTAGCAATCAGGCCCTGTTAAGACTGCTGTGGCAAATCCAGCTCTGGATTTAGAAAAGATAGGCAGGTGATAATGCTTGGTGTACAGAGCTCCAGGTAACAGCTTCCAGGATGTCCCTGGTAGGGACTCCTCTGAGAAATGCCGTAAAGGCACATGCAGCCCTGGTGGAATGTGGTCTTATCCCCTGTGAGGTAGGTTTTTCATTTTGCTTGTAGCAGAAATGGATGCAATGGGCTATCCATTTGGAAATGGTTTGCTTTGAAATGGGCTTCCCCCTCTGCCCCTAAAGCAAAGCTAACTAGCAGCTGGTCAGATTTTCTGAAAGGCTTAGTTCTGTCCAAATAGAATGTCTGTGCACATCCAGAGAATGCAGTATCCTTTCCCCCTTATTTTGAGGATTAGGGAAAAAAGTAGGCAAATGAATGGATTGGTTTAGAGCCACACTAGACACCACCTTGGGCTTAAAGGATGGATTAAGTCCTGAGGGAAACCCTGTCCGCATGGAAGATAATGGAGGGCTCAACTGCTATGAGGGCCTACAGTTCAGACACTCTTCTTGCTGAAGTGATGGCTAGAAATAAGGCCGTTTTCCAAGAAAGGAATTTCTACTCTGTTGTAGTAGCTGGTTTAAAGGGGAAAAGAGTGAGTTTTTCCAATACAAAGTTAAGGTCCCAGGCTGGAGTGGGAACTTTCCTGGGAGGGTCTTAAATTTTTGGCCAGTCTAAGGAATTGTTTTAGTAGGGGATGAGAGAAGAGGGGTGGCTCAATATTATACTGTGCTGAAATAGCAGAGGCATGAATCTTAATTGAAGAGAAAGATAGGCCCTTGTGGAGCACTTCTGTTTAATCTAGAATATGAGGTAAGCTGGGCACCACTGTGCCCATCCCCTGAGCCTGGATCCAGGAACAGTATCTTTTCCACTTTTCTGAATAGGATTTTCTAGTACTAGACCTCCTTGCCTCAGGAATGACATCCAGCACCTGCTTACTGAGGGTAGCTAGAGGTGAGTTCAGGGAATTATCCAGGCTGCAAAGTTCAGGGTTTGAAGCTGAGGGTGCAGAATGTGGCATGCCTGCTGGGACAGCAGGGAAGGGGTCTGAGGCAGGTGCCATGGTTGTAGCACTGTCAGACTGCGCAAAAGGGGGTACCAGTGCTGGCTTGGTCAGTCTGGGGCAATCAGTATTGTCCTTGGCTTGTCCTGTTTGATCTTTAGTAGAACCTTCGAGAGGAGAGGCAGAGGGGAAAGGCATAAATTGAGAGGCTTTCCCAAGTAAAGGACAGGGCATCCACTTTCCAAGCTTGACTGTGGGGAGTTCTGGTGCAGAATTTGTTCAATTGGTAGTTCTGAGGGGAGGCAAACATTACTACCTCTGGTGTCCCCCATTTGTTCCTCAAGAGCTTGAATATTTTAGGTTCCAGTTTCCATTTTTGTGGGTCCATGAGATTTCTGCTTAAGTCGTCTGGAAGTGAATTTAGTTAGCCTGGCAGGAATTGAGCTTGCAGGTTCACTTGGTAGCTCAAGACTGTGTTCCACAGAGCCATGGCTAGTCTGCAGAGAGGGTAGGAATGGGTTCCCCCATGCTTGTTTATGTACCACATAACTGTGGTGTTGTCTGTCTTTATCAATAGTTGTCCTGGAAGAATAAGGTCTTTGAAGGCTGTCATAGCATTCTGTACAGCTAACATTTCTTTTTGATTGATATGCAGGTGCATCTGTTTTGGGTTCCATTTGCCCTGAATGCACTGCCCTGCCATGTGAGCCCCCCATGCATAGTCTGATACATCTGTTGTTAGGGTTTGGGCAGCAGGGGCTAGAATGAAAGGGCGTCCCTTCTTGTGGTAGCAAGCCTCTGCCCACCAAAGGAACTCTGCCCTTAGGCAAGAAATTGTTTCCAGGTCCTGAAAATGTTGACACCATAGACTTTTTAGATACCATTGAAGTTTCCTCATATGCAGTCTTGCATATGGAATTAACAGACTGCAAGAGGCCATGAACCCCAGGGCTTGCAGGATTTTCCTTGCAGATAGCTGGGTTTTTGTGGCCAGTAGGTTGCCAAATAAACTTGTTTCTCCGGAGTGAGGAATGCCATCTGGGAAGTTGTGTTCAAGCTTGCTCCCAGGAATACAATCTGTTGGCAGGGTACTAGGTGAGATTTCTTCTCGTTGATGGTGTACCTCAGTGAGGTTAGAAGTCTCTTTACAAATGCCAGGTGCTGTAATAGCAAGTCCTGACTTTTTGCATGAATCAGGCAATCGTCCAAGTATGGGTAAATCGGAATATTTCTCTGCCTGCAAAATGCAATGGCTGGAGCTAGGCACTTCGTGAATACCCTGAGCGCAGTAGATAAGCCAAAGGGAAGTGCAGAGAACTGATAGTGCATGCAGCCCGCCCTGAAACGTAGGTATTGTCTGCAGGATTCCCTTATTGGGATGAGCAGGTAAGCTTCTTTTTAGTCTAGGGTTGCCAGCCAGGCATCCTTGACTAGCATAGGAAGAAGCTGTTGAAGAGTCAGCATTTTGAATTTTGGAACCACCAGAAAGGTGTTGAGAATAAACAGGTCCAGGATAGGACACCAGGAGTTTTCTTTTCTGGGAACTAGGAACAGTCTTGAATAAAAACTTTGTCCTCTTTGTTCTGCTGGGACAGGTTGAATAGCCCCGATACTGATGAGAGAGAGAAAACTTGTTTTTGGGCCTCCGCCTACTAATTTGGGGGGGGGGGGGTCTGGCCATCCACTTGGGGCTGGGAGTGAGTGGAAGCGAAATCTGTATCCTTGGGGAAACTATGTTTAAAATCCATTTGTCCTGGGTAATGAGTTCCCAGTTTTTTGCATGCAGGGCGAGCTTTCCTCCTAAGGGAGCGAGCAGTTGAGCAGGGCTTGGAAGAATTAAGGATAAGTCATTGTGCCATTTTTCCATAGGGGGGTAGCTTACTACTCCCTACTTTGGAAGTGGGAGCCCCCCACTGCCTAGATCTGTGCATAGCCTGAGGCTGAAGTCTTGTTGGTCTGGTACGCTTGGATTTGGACTGAGAAGGCCTGGAAGGGACTGGAAAAGACCAGTTCTTTGAAGGCCAATGCCTACTGAATCTAGGAGGCTGTACTTGTAAGAAATCTCCAACAGTTTTTTATAGATTTAGCTTTTTCCTCCATCCTTTTGAGGAATTCTGCTTTGTTGCCAAAAAGACGGTCTTGGTTTAAGGGTGCATCCAGTAATTTAGCTTTAACATGATCCGGCAAGTTTTGTTCCTTAAGCCAAGCATGCATTTTAAGTATAGACCCAGGGACAGCAGCCCTGCAAGATGCTTTCAAAGCATCAAAACCACATTGCAAAGTAGGTTTACCAACTTGTTCAGCAGAAAGCATTAAATCCTGTAATTCTTTGTGTTCAGTACAGTCAGGAATCAACATCATTTTCTGTTTAAGTAGTCCCATAATATGCTGCTGATACTTTAACATATGACAATGGCAATTTAAAGCCCTAATGGCCAAAGTAGCAGAAGTGTATACCTTCTTACCCCATCTGTCTAAAGCTCTAAAGTCCCTATTAGAAGGGGCAGGATTTTTGGCAGTAGCAGCCTTAATGCCTTTTGGTCCTTGGGAAATGGTCTCTGGATCCACAGTAGGATTCTTGAAGAGGAATTTGCGAGAGTCAGGTACTCTGCAGTACCTGTCAGGTTTCCCGGAAGCTGGGGCAAAGTGTCTGGGGTAAGGCTGGATTCCAAGAAAACATCATCTACAATCTCCAGAACAGGAGGGATAGCCAGAGGCCTGTGTTGAGGCAGGGGTAAAAATTCCCTAAGTCTCTTTTTGGACTCAGAATAGTCCTGGCTTTCCCAGCAGAAATGTTCCCCAAGGGCATGATGCAAGGTTTCACCAAAAGAAAAATCTTCTGAACGGGAAGCAGAGGGAATGGAATCCTCTGCATCAGAATCCTCATAAGTAGATAAGGGTAAATCCTGGTAGTCAGAAGGAACAGAGATATCAGATTCCTGATCAGAAGAATCAGAAAGAAAATCAGTTCTAAGTCTCTTAGAGGGGGAAGGCTGGCTTCACCTAATTGAGGTAATAAGGTCTTCAGCCATTCTGATAATTTGTTTTTGAGGCATATGGGCCTGAGAATGCGGTTTGGTGGTTGGTTTTCTAGGCGTAGTGCGAGCTTTAGGCCTGAGGAATTCGGTATTTTTAGCTTGAAATGAAGTTGTCCGTTTAATAAGAAAATCGGTAGGCCTGAATACACCCTCAGAAGCCAGTGCCTGCACAGTGGCTCCGGACCCATCCAAGGTAGAGACATCCGCAGGTTCCATAGTCAAAGAAGCATCTTGCGGCATACCGTACTCCGAATGGGTCTCAGTAGAGGCATGCGAATCTGTAGTAGCGGGTATCAGGGGCTGCGAAAGTTCCTCTAGTACCGGCGGACTGGCGACTAGCTTAACAGAAGCGTCGTCGGCAGTTTTGGACCTATGCAGTCTGTCTCTGTCTTTATCCTTACATTTTTCGGAAGATCAGTATTCGGATGGCTTAATGAAGCCATTTCAGAGTACGAAGCTCGAGAACGAAAGTATTAAGTTGCAAAAATATCCCGATGATGAATAGTTCGGGCTTTGAACAAGGCACAAAACTGACCGAGAGGGACATCGTGGTCTGGGCCTAAACAGGTGATGCAGTAAGAATGAAAATCCCTATGAGGTATTTGCTTTTTACACAAGGAGCACAAGCAAGACAATTATTAATTTTTTTCTGGCATCGGTTAGAATAAGAAAAAAGGATCCCCAACAGGGTACTTATCTTTATGAAGACTTCGGGTCTGAAACTCGAAAACGAAAATTTCAGGAGTCGGACGATCGGCACTTGTGAACTGCTTCTGCTTCGGGCACCGCACCGCAAGAAAGTCTGATGTACTGGCATCGGGTGCATGTTTTATACCCCTGATGACCTGAAGTCATAGAAGAAGCAACAGCATTCGATGCAGAAATCCAAAGACTCTGGTATTCAGGCCAGCTGAGGGCTACCTGCAGGCAGATAACCCAAATGTGATGACTGCAACAGTGAAACACGAAGAACAATCAATACAAGCACTCCTCATGCAAGTTGGAATCGGGCATCTTCCAACCACACAAGGAGCACTTCTTAAACCCGAAGGGTTTCTCTGACATAACTGAAAAGTTTAAAAGTCAAACTACAGTACCAAAAAACACACAATCTCTACTGTAAGAAGAGAAACAAGTTTAAGAGAAAAAAAAAGGCGCCAAATGCCTAACCCACAAAGGGAGAAAACTATACTAGCGAAAAAAACTACATTGTCTAAGGGAGGGGAAGTAAAAAGGAGATAACCTATAAATCTAAAGTTTAAATCAGGTATAAATCCAGTCTAAACCACACTTACCTGAAACTACTCTAGTGAGAGCCAAGGATAATGTCCACAGCAGAACGTGGCAAAAGAGATCTGAAGGGTAGATGGGTAGAGGGCAGCAGAAGATTATGGGAGAGGAAGGAGCTTGAGCTTTGGATCTGTCTAAGGTAAAGTTACCAGCTCAGATCCAATATCAGATCCAAGACCCTAATTTGAGGAATAATGACATGGATAACATCAGATCAAAAGCTGCTGCAGCATTTATATTGCCTTTAATTCTTTTGATTTATGCATTGCACTGAAGAATTCATTCATTAATAAGCTTGGATTGTGTAATACAGTCAAAACATGTGGCAGTTTAGTAGTCTAAACATGTTGCATTTTTGTAATATATTTTGCATCATCATCTTTACAGCCTCCAGCAACTACAAAGTGACATTTGTCAAGTCGGATTGCATGATTTGGAGTGACGATTAGAACTGTCTGATCTTCAGCATACATTATGTAGTCATTGTTTCATATTACTGTGGTGCAGTCTTCTCTACAAAATCGAATTGTAAAGAATTTCAGCATTTAGTTAAAAACTGCTACTCTGGCAGTTAGCGCAGAAGATAGAAGCTCAAACTTGTTAATGGCTGCTTTCAGTGGCAACAGTGTAGGGTTTGAATCTTTCCACCTTCATTTACCTACTATGTGACACTGAATAAGTCACTTAACCAGGCAGTAACATGGAGGAATTGGGAATTTGGGATAGGCTCCTTAATGGTCTCGAGGACTGTATGCCAAGTAACTATGAACCCACTGCTTGCCAGCCATTCCCTATCTGCACATCTGATCTCATTTTGGAAGTGTTCTGCCAATATCACCAGCACACTATTTTTTAATGTAACATAGGCAATTTACTCTTCAAGAGCAGCAGGCATTGCATCTGTAGATGAAACAGTGATATGCAAAGTTGTTTGCCAGCAGCAACTTCTGCATTACTAACTGTTCCCTTTAATGTGGAATTATTCAGATGACTTTTACTTTGGCAGACACTGTGCATAGTGACTAAGCATAATTTTATCGATGATTAATATTTCTCATGCTTTATGAAAAAAGATGAAAAAGATGAACCAAGCCACAGAGTATATTAAAACAAAACCAGTTTCTTTTAATGGTGAGCACTTTTGCAGCGAATTATGCTTAGTTTAAATATTTGCAACTGCACTGTTGAATTTTCTGATGAAGCAGCTTAATTTGCTGTGAAAGCGGTCACCGTTAAAAGAAACTGTTTTTGTTTTAATATTGTCTGTGGCTTGGTTCATCCTTTTCATCTTTTTTCATATTACCTTTGGTTTGTTGGTTGAAGCATTCATCTGCACCACATCTGTGTTCCTTTGTGCATTTCTTATGCTTTCCCAAACACACCTACTAAAACTGTGCTACTCATGTCTGGATCTTATGGTATGACACTAGTGGTCTTTACAACATTTCATATAGTTCATACAAAGCTAGCAATGAAGTAAATGCAATGTATGGCTTCATAGCACTAATGGGTATACAAAGTCAACAAAATGGCTAGAACTGCTGGTGGGGTGCTCTCTGTGGATGAAAGCACCCAATGTTCTTATTATCTAGTTATTTTTAAACAGTCTTTAATCTGGATTTGCAGGACTGGTGTGTGTGTGTCTGTGTCTGTGCATCTGTATCTGTGCGTCTGTGTGTGTGTGTGTGTGTGTGTGTGTGTGTGTGTGTGTGTGTGTGTGTGTGTGTGTGTGTGTGTGTGTGTGTGTATTAAGCTGGAATACTTTGTGTGAAATACATTTGAAATATATGGCTTTCGTCATTATTAATAATTTTTTAACACAGACATCCGAAAGGGTTGCAGTCAACAATGTAGCAATAATAGATGGATTTGGGGGATATAAATGCACACCAAATCACCACTGCAGATGCATTTTCAGTGAAGGTGAGTTTCAATGTATTTTCATTGAATGGGGGTTTCAAGGAAAGAGAAGTTTTCTGCTGCTCACGCTAAGCCTCTTTTCAATGACAGACAGTTTTATTTTATCAAATGACCATTTGTGTTTGTGCTATACAATTTGAGAAACATAAACAAGAAAATAGTATGCTTTCTGATGGGTTTTGTACATTGTTTATGATGAAAGGGGAGATATACCCAAGAAATGGGACACTGTAATGGCTGTGGGGGTCCATTCCCCTGCCTAAGACCCCATTTGACCTTGATCTGACTCTGGTAAAAAGAATTTAAATCTTAAAAGATCTCCATTTCTCTGCACAAACTGATCATGGGAATAAACTTATTTTTTGCTTAGTAATCACTGAATAATCACTGTCTACAAAGACCCTGGTAGTACCCGTTTGTAACTTTTTCCCCTTGCCCCCAGAGATGGGGGAAAAATAAATTCCTTTTAATCAAACCTTTACAGTCTCACCAGCACAGGTCTGGGAATTCTTCTTGCAGTATCGTCAGTTACATAAGTTACATATGTGCCCATTCAATCAGAGTCTCTTCTTCAGGCTTATCAGTCCATTCAGAGATTTGAATTTTCATAAAAGCAACACAGACTCTTCCATCCAACCAGTGGCATTTTGGGTTATCTGCCAAGGCAACCCAGTACTGGCCAGCTTACAAAAACTCGACTCCACTCCCTCTCTCTTCCTGTGACAGCTGATTGGCTGAGCATATCCTAAGATGGATGTGAGTGTTCAGGCTTTATCACTTCTACAAAGACAGGAGGAAAGTACCCAAAGCCAAAATCCTCCAGCAAGACTAAGACTGCAGCCACATCACAAATCCATATAAAAATCAAATCCAACAACAGTCAAATAAAGGAGGCTGAAACCCCCCTCAGCTATGCACAATCTCTGGAGATGGCTGGTGGGTGCTGCAACTAAGGTAGTCAAGAACAATAAAATATACTGTTACAGGCAAGTAGGGAGGTGGAAGGATGAGGATTCAGGAGCCCCTGGAGACTAGTCCTAGCAAAGTCTGTTCTGGACCTTGAAAACAAATCCATCTTGTAGTGCCTTAAAAAGGTATGAACAGAGTACCAGTCTGCTGCCTCTAGAATATGTCTATAGTCCACTCTTTTCCAATATGCCATCAAAGAGTATAAGGCCCTAATTGAGCAAGACTTAACCTTGCCTGAAAGAGCTTTATCATGATGGGAGTAAAAGAAACCAATAGCAGATGGCAACCATCATGCAATAGATGCTTAGGTAGGCTGACCGTTCTTAGCCACCATACAGGACATGAATGGCTGATCAGCATTCCTAGAGGGCTTTGCTCTGTCAAGATAGTACCTCAGCTGACTGTACACATTCAAGTTATGTAGAATTTATTTCTCCCTTGTTTCTTCATCAGGATAGAACACAGAGAGTGATGGCTTAATTTAAGGTAAAGTCAGAAACATCTTTAGGCATGAATGATGGATTAGTGTGTAACACAAAGTACAGTTGTGTAGACGTACCATAAATGTAGATGTTCGAGTGTACTCACTGTTGCAGTCATCACATTTGGGTTATCTGCTTGCAGTAGCCCTCAGTCGGCCTGATTATCAAAGTCTTAGGTCTTGCGTCGACTGCTATCTCATCTTCCGTGACGTCAACGTCAGGGGTATAAAGCATGCAGCTGACGCCATTACATCAGTTTTTCTTGCCCCAGATGTCAGGTGCCCCCCTTAATGGGAAGCAATTAAAAAAAAAAAAATATATATATATATATATATATATATATATATATCCAAATAAGTATTCTTACAAGTTAGCACTAATAAACCATAAGCACTACTTACTCTTATACTCTCTATGATTACCTTGTCCCCTTATTGGTCAGTTTTAATTCAGTTCCCTATATTACTCTAGCATGTCCAAAGGTCAGTCAATGGTTTCCTCTCCAGTCCAGCTGGTGAATCTGGGAATTTTGAGGCAATGTTACAACTGTCTCATGTACACGGACAACTCTCTCCTCCTCCAAACAGGTTCAAATATATGTGAGAGATGCAACCATATAGCCAAACTGGAGGCTGAGCTCTCTCATCTCAAAACTGGTGTAACCAGTCAGGAGGAGAAGGTAACCTCACACAACACAATTCCAGTATCACATAGTCCCACCTCAACAGCGAACCAAACACATAAAAACATACTCGGAGGCTCTAAATAAAAATCTACCTAAGCAACAGAGACCTCCAAAGCAGACATCCAAGCAAACGCTACCCCAAAACAAAACACGTACAACACATAGCACACAAAGTCAGTGTGCCAAGCAGTCACAGCCCTTAAGGCTGAATAACACACCTGATACCCTTGTAATAGGTGACTCTATTGTTAGACACACTGACGTCCCACTCACCAGGCTGAATAAAGAGAAGGTAACAGTGAGCTGCCTATCGGGCGCTAGGATCCGCCACATAACGCAAGCACTCAGGTCACTCCAAAGCAAATACAAATATGTCTCGGTCATTGTACATGCTGGCATGAATGACCGGAGACATACCTCCCTCGACTACATGAAAAGAGACATAGAGGAGCTCTCTGATCATGTAGCCTGGGCCGGTATGACCCTGACCTTGAGCAGCATCTTACCCTCACCTAGAATGATGCCACAGTATAAAGACAAAATGATCGATTTTAACAATTGGCTAAAATTTTGGTGTCATTTAAAGGGGATCCAGTGTCTGTCAGTCTGGGATGACATGCTCGACAAGCCACGTTGCTTCGCTAGGGACGGCTTGCACCTGTCACCCCTGGGCTTTTGGATATTGGCAAAGGCTCTTGCCACCCCCATAGTGCCTTTTTTAGGCAAAGCTCAAAAGTCAAACCCACCTCCATAGACAGCACAAGGAACAAGAAACTAAGGGTAATGCTGCTAAACGCCAGAAGTCTTAACCTCAAGATGCATGCACTCGAAGCTCTCCTCAGTATGGAGAACATTGATATCTGTGCAGTGACAGAAACCTGGTTCAAGGCTCCAGAGAGCACCCCAGCACTACCAGGTTATACCTCATATCATGCTTTTCAGCCCCAAAACCCAGACCGAACCACAAAAGGAGGGGGAGTTTCCATATTTATCAAAGATATCCATACCTCCAGGTTAGTGGCAGTGCACGAAGTATCGGAGACCATCCATGTGCAACTGACAGTGGGCAAGACTGCTTTTCAGTTTATAGCATCCTACAGACCACCCTCTCAAAGTCAGGAATCCCACTCGGCTTTCCTGAAAACATTGGAGAACACTAAGATCTCTCCGAACACCATTATATTGGGCGACTTCAACTACCCAAACATAGACTGGGAACATTACTCAAGCCCCAGCACCTTAGCCCAAAGGTTCCTGGAATTTATAAACTCAAATGCTATGGAACAACTAGTCACCACTCCCACAAGAGGGGAAAACATACTAGACCTGATCATTACCAACATGGGGACTCTATGCTCCATACCAGAAGTATATCCCTCATTGGTAAGATCAGACCATAAATTAATTTCACTGGATATGCACATCCCGACCCCACCCCCCAGTCCAGAAAACCACAGTGAAAAACTTCTCATAAGCGAACTTTACACTTCTCAAAACTGAAGTGGAATCCTTCAAGGCCCCAGGGCCAGTGGAAACTACGGCCTAAACTGCAGAATCCTATATAAACGCATTCTACGGACATCTCCAGGAATGCATGGATCATGCTATCCCAAACAAAATCAAGACCCAATCATCCAAAGGCAGGCGTCCAGTCTGGTGGACCCCAGCCATAAATAAACTGTACAACTGAAGGAGGAAGCTACTACATGATAGAGCAAAATCCCTAAAAGGGAAGGCATCTCTGATCAGTACTAGCAAAAAATTTCGATCCCTCATAAAATCTTCCAAGGCCAGCTTCGAGAGAGAAATTGCACAGGACACTAAAAACAATCATAAGGCTTTTTTCAGTTATGTTAGGAACCTGGGATGCAACTCACAGACTTGTTCTGAGTTGATTCTAAACGACAAAAAATACACTGAACCCACAGACATCGCCAATATCCTGGCAGAAAGGTTCAGTGCAAACTTCTCCACCCCCCTCCCCCCCAAAAGAGCAAGTATCTATCCCGGCAGAGTGCAGCCTCCCAAACATCTCTGATGCTCAGGTGAAGGCCGCCCTCTCCAAAGCAAAAAACACTGCTTCCATGGGACCAGATGGTGTGCGGGTTGCCCTACATGAACTCCAAGAAGAACTAATCCCTCAAGTAAAACTGCTGTACAATCTCAGCCTCACTACAGGATATGTGCCCAAAGAATGGCGTACAGCAACAGTGGTCCCAACTCCACAAAGGTGGCACCTCTGCAGACCCTGGAAACTATCGCCCCATAAGCCTGACTAGCCTAGTATGCAAGGCTATGGAGAGGATCATCATGGAACTCAAACAAAGACACTGGGGACCTACAGACACTAGATCCTACCCAATTTGGCTTCGTCAAGGGCAGATCCTGCCTTTTGAACCTGGTCGACTTCTTCGAAACAGTCACCAAGGCCATAGATGAAGGGAAGGTAGTCCACACAGCCTATCTGGACCTCGCAAAGGCATTTGACACAATACCCCACTCGGCCATCATAGATAAGCTATCCAGCCTAAATATAAACCCCTATGTCACAAGATGGGTCGCAAACTGGCTCAAAGACAGAACCCACAGAGTCAGAGTTGCTGGAGGCACGTCAGACTCGAAACCGGTCACAAGTGGCATCCCACAAGGTTCTGTCCTGGGACCTCTCTTGTTCGGTATTTACTTTTCTGAGGTACAGGCCAACGTGGGAGGACTATGGCTCACCAAGTTTGCAGATGACTGCAAACTGGGCGCCATAATCAACTCTCCAGCTGACACAAACATCCTTCAAAAAGGTCTCGCAGAGAGGGATAACTGGTGCCAGAGCCATGGTCTAAAGCTAAATGCCAAAAAGTGTATAGTCATACCCTTTGGCAAAAACAATGTGCCCACAAATTACCACATAGGTGGTAACCCATTAAGTACAGAGAAAGTAATTAGGGATCTGGGGACCCAAGTTGATAGCAATCTCTCCTTTGACAACCACATTGCCAAAGTGGTTAGAAAGACCTTCTACATAGCCCACCTCATCATGAAAGGATTCACATCTAGATCAAGAGAGGTAATCGTGCCCCTTTATTCATCCCTCATCAGGCCCATCATAGAATACAATGCCCCCTTTGGGATGTACCTTACCCAACACCTGCAGCAATTAGGAAGACCCAAAAAGTACCTCACCAGGAGGATCAAGGGACTCAAACAGATGCCATATGCTGCTCGATTAAAAAAACTCCAGCTCTACTCAGTTGCATACCGCCTACTTCGAGGCGATCTATGCCTGACATATAAAGCTATGTCCAACCCAGAATTAATGGACATGCTCCACCTCAGTAAATCTAAATCCCTTAGAGCCACGCGCTCGAGGAACTTGAACCTCAGCACAGAAATAAATAGAACATGCTGGAGGGACAGATTCATAACCCAGAGGCTCCCTTCGCTCTGGAATAGAATTCCAATTCATGTTAGGCAGAGCACCTCACTGACTCTCTTCAAGAAGAATCTTGAAGAGTGGATGGGGGATCGTAGGTTTGTCCCGGGGATTACTTCCGTGTCACTATTAGACAGAGGCACAGTAAACTAAACTTTAAAAAGGGCACAGTATACTCAAATCAAGGGGTGGCGTAAGCCAAGCACAATCGGGCTAGGCTTATAAATGCCCCAGGGCAGATAGCCTAGTATGAACCTATGAACCTATACACACACACACACACACACACACACACAAGGTTAAACCTCCAACAGGAAAGCAAATACACCAAAAAGCTTTTAAGTATAGTAAAGGAGAATAGAGGTATAGCCAAAGGAAGTCAGGGGGCTGGAGGGAGGGTAACCATGACTGCAACAGTGAATACATTCTAACATCTACATTTATGGTAAGTGTACACAACTGTACTATGTTCTTTGTGTTTCACTGTTGCAGTCATCACATTTAGGTAGATTCCCAAAGCTAAGGAAGGGGGGAGGAGGAATTCAAATAGCATTAGGACCAGCTATAAAGCCCTGCAAGACTGCAGTGGCAAAGCCAGCTCAGGATTTAGAGAAAATTGGCAAATGGTAATGCTTGATAACAGTGGTGTTCTCCGTCTTTACCATTAATTGTCCTGGAAGAATGTGGTCCTTGAAGGCGGTCAGAGCATTCTGTACAGCTAACATTTCTTTTTGATTGATATGCAGGTGCATTTGACTTGGGTTCCATTTGCCCTGAATGTAATTCCCTGCCAGGTGAGCCCCCCATGCATAGTCTGATGCGCCTGTTGTTAGGGTTTGGGCAGCAGGAGGTAGAGTGAATGGTAGTCCCTTGTTTTGGTGGCAGGCCTCTGCCCACCAAAAGAATTCTAACCGTAGGCAAGGTATGATACGAATCATTGCTTCTAGATCCTGAGAATGCTGACACCATAGGCTTTTTAGATACCATTGTAATTTCCTCATATGCAGTCTTGCATATGGAATTAGTAGAATGCACGAGGCCATGAACCCCAAGGCTTGCAGTATTTGCCTTGCAGATAGCAGGGTTTTTGTGGCCACTAGTTTGAAGTAAGTTGTCAAATGAATCAGTTTCTCTGCCGTGAGGAAAGCCATCTGGGAAGTTGTGTTCAAGCTTGCTCCCAGGAATATAATTTGTTGACAGGGTACTAGATGTGATTTCTTTTCATTTATGGTGTACCCCAGACAAGTTAACACCTTTTGTACAAATGCCAGA
Source organism: Protopterus annectens (assembly GCF_019279795.1). NCBI lineage: Eukaryota > Metazoa > Chordata > Ceratodontiformes > Protopteridae > Protopterus > Protopterus annectens. The sequence goes on along the minus strand of NC_056730.1, from coordinate 322,859,688 downwards.
TGATTCAGAAGTATGTCCTGGCTTTCTGCCTGAATTAGAGAATCGTCCAGGTATGGCTATATTTGAATATTTCTTTGCTTGCAAAATGCATGACTGGAGCTAGGTACTTTGTGAATACCCTGCGCGCAGTAGATAAACCAAAGGGCAGTGCAGAGAACTGATGGTGCATGCAGCCTGCTTTGAAGCATAGGTATTTTCTGCAAGATTCCCTGACTGGGATGTGTAGGTAGGCTTCCTTTAAATCCAGTGTTGCCAACCAGGCATTTTTGCCTATCATGGGAAGCAACTGGTGAAGAGTTAGCATCTTGAATTTTGGAATCACCAAAAAGGTGGTTTGTATAGACAGGTCCAGGATAGGACGCCATGAGTTGTCTTTTCTGGGTACCAGGAAAAGTCTTGAGTGGAAACCTTGTCCCTTTTCCTCTTCCGGTACAGTCTGAATAGCCTTTAATCTTAAGAGAGAGAGAGTACTTGCTTTTGAGCCTCTGCCCACTGAATTGGGGGTAGATCTGGCCAACCGCTTGGTGTTGGTAGTGTGTGGAAGTGAAATCTGTATCCTTGGGAAAATATGTTTAAAACCCATTTGTCCTGGGTAATGAGTTCCCAGTTTTTTGCTTGCAGAGCAATCTTCCCCCTAAATGGGCAGTCAGTTGAGAAGTGCTTGGAAGTTTTAAAGTCATGGAGACAGCTTACCATAGGGGGGAGTCTTGCTACTCCCTGATTTGGAAGTGGGTGCCCCCCACTGCTTAGTCCTGTGAGTACCCCGGGACTGAAGCCTGGGTGTTCTGCTGGTTCTGGGTTTGAACTGAGAAGGCCTGGATGAGGCAGGAAAGGACCAATTTTTTGAGGGCCAATGCCTACTAAATCTAGGAGGCTGTTGTAAGAAATCTTTAACAGTTTCCATAGACTGAGCTTTTTCCTCCATCTTTTTAAGAACTTCTTCTGCTTTGTCGCCAAAGAGGCGGTCCTGATTTAAGGGAGCATCCAGCAATTTAGTTCATGATCTGGCAAAGATTGCTCCTTAAGCCAAGCATGCCTTCTAAGTACAGACCCGGTGACAGCAGCCCTGCAAGATGCCTCTAGTGAATCAAAAAGTACAGTTGTGCACACTTACGATAAATGTAGATGTTCGAGTGTACTCACTGTTGCAGTCATTACATTTGGGTAATCTGCTGTCAGGTTGCCCTCAGTCAGCCTGATTAACAAAGTCTTGGGTCCTGCGTCGGTTGCTGTCCCTTCTTCCATGACGTCAGGTCGTCAGGGGTATAAAACATGCAGCTGACGCCATTACATCAGTTTTTATTGCCCAGATGTCAGGTGCCCCCCAAATGGGGAACAAAATATATATATGTATAAGTATATAATTAAAAACACAAAAAATATATACCTCCAAACAAAAGCAAATACACCAAAAAGGCTTTTAAGCATAGTAAAAGAAAGGAGAGGTATAGCAAGAGAAAAACAGGGGGCTGGAGGGTGGGTAACCAGGACTGCAAAAGTGAATACACTCGAACATCTACATTTATGGTAAGTGTACACAACTGTACTATGTTCTTCATGTTTCACTGTTGCAGTCATTACATTTGGGTAGAATCCCAAAGCTATGGTTGGGAGGATGAAGTTGTACAGCATTAGGAGCAGCTATAAGGCCCTGCAGGACAGCAGTGGCAAAGCCAGCTCTGGATTTGGAGAAGAGAGGTAAATGGTAATGTTTGGTGAACATATGAACTGAGATCCAGGTAGCAGCTTCTAGAATGTCTCTGGTAGGAACCCCTCTGAGAAAGACTGCAGGAGTAGATGCAGCCCTGGTGGAATGAGATCTGATCGCCTTGGGGATAGGTTTACCATGGTGCATATAGCAGAAACGAATACAATGGCTTATCTATTTGGAAATAGTCTGCTTTGAAATAAAAATCACGAAAACAACTTACAACGTTCAGTCACAAACCAAAAAAGATGCAACAAATGCCCTATATCGGCATAAAATTTCCACTGATGAAACACATCATTTAAGTTTGCTATTCTTGAAACCATCACTGTTGATTCTACAGGTGGAGATTACAAAACAGTGTTGAGTTTTAAAGAGGTCTGGTGGCAGCTTTTATTAGATGCCTCAACCATTTTATTTCTTGTAAACCAATTTTAGAATATTGTATACGATTGTTTATTTATTAATTATTTAACTTATTTCACATGTATATTTATTGTGGATTTTTTATATACATATTAATTTCACATTATTGTATTATGTACAAGTATACATTGGTTACATAACACTTGTATATTCGTTAGGTTGTATAGGTGAAGTGATTGTTAGGTTTTTGAGATATGGTTTATTACAGGTTTATTATAGGATTCTTGTGTATATATTTTAGATTTATTTTTATCATACAGTGTGCTCATTTTAAATATTTTAAATCAACATGAATATGGATGCTTGAGTATGGTCATTGTGATGAATTTTATTGATGAATTTTTTGCACGAACTACATTGATAGATTTTGTATATATTGAAGTATTAGGAAGTGTAGTGAGGCCTTTAAGGGGTGGAGTATAGCATATGGCAGAACACAGGAAATGACGTATTTTTCAGCTTCCTGTTGGCACCAATTTTAAATCTAATCATTGGTGTATAAGGGCAGAGGGCGGTATTTGCTATACAGGATATTACATCAGTTTCCGCTTCCTTTTGGCGCCTTTTTTCTTTTAAAAGGATTTTGTTATTTTATTCAAAATGTTCTGATGAAACCCACGAGTTGTAGTGGGTGAAAGCGCTTAACCTTATTGGAATGATTTTTGTTATTTAAGTGCATTTACCATTTTGTATAGTTGTTCTTCGGAATAAAGGATATTGATTTACTTGTTCAGTTTGCATCAGTTTGGAGTTATTCTTCAGTGTCCTATTCCACCAGGATTCCTTATTTTTGGTATTTGTTGCTGAATTCTATTTGGATTTACCTTGCGGTTTTTGTGGTTATTTCGACAGCTCAAGGTTATAAAAGAGCCGTGGCACTTATTGGATGGTTTGTGACTTAACGTTGTAAGTCTGCTTTGAAATAGCCTTTCCCTCTGCCGCTGCACCAAATGCCACCAATAGTTGTTCAGATTTTCTTTAGAGATTTTGTCCTGTTTAAGTAGAATCTAAGTTGTCTGTGTACATCCAATGAATGCAGAATCCGCTCACCTTTGTTCTGTGGATTGGGAAAGAAAGTTGGCAGATGAATGGTCTGATTAAGAGCCACACTAGATACCACTTTAGGCATGAAAGATGGATTGGTCCTGAGAGCCACCCTGTCCGGATGAAAAATGAAAGGATCCACTGCCATAAGAGCCTGTAATTCTGAAATCCTTCTAGCTGAAGTGACTGCTAAAAGGAAAGCTGTTTTCCAGGAGAGAAATTTTAGGTCTGCAGTAGCAGCTGGCTCAAAAGGAGGGAGAGTGAGTTTTTCCAAAACAAAACTGAGGTCCCATGCAGGAGTCGGTGCTCTCCTGGGAGGTCTTAAATTTTTGGCCCCTCTGAGATACTGCTTTAGCAAAGGATGAGAGAAGAGGGGAGGTTATGTGTTGTAATGAGCTGAAATGGCAGAGACATGGATTTTTATGGAAGAAAAGGATAGGTTCTTGTGAAGCATCTCAGTTAAGTATTGCAGAATCTGAGGAATATTGGGTATTACTGTGCTTAATCCTTGTGATTGGTTCCAGGCACAGAATCTTTTCCATTTGTCAGCATAAGATTTTCTAGTACTAGGCCTTCTAGCCTCCAAGATGACATCCATCACAGGTTTGCTAAGGGATGCCAAGGGTGAAATTAGTTGATTACCCACGCTGCAAGATTCAAAGTTTGGAGATGAGTGTGCAGAATTTGGTAGTTCTGCTGAGACAGTAGGTAAGGTGTCTGAGGCAAGTGCCACGGAGGAAGGTGTGACACATTGTGCAGGAGTGGGTACCAGTGTTGGCGAGGCCAGTCTGGGGCAATCAGAATCATTTTTGGTTTGTCCAGTTTGACTTTTAGTAGAACTTTGGAGAGCAGAGGCAGAGGGGGAAAAGCATAAACTGATAGTTTTTTCCAGCTGAATGATAGAGCATCCACTTTCCAAGCTTTTTTGTGATGAACTCTTGTGCAGAATTTGTCCAACTGATAGTTCTGGGGTGAGGCAAAAAGATCTATGCCTGGGCTCCCCCATTTGCGTGTCAACATGTTGAAAACTTGTGGTTCCAGTTTCTATTTGTGTGGGTCCATAAGATTTCTGCTTAGTTCATCTGCCAGAGTATTTAGCTTTCCTGGCAGGAACTGAGCTTGTAGTTGTATTTGATAGGTCAAGGCCGTGTTCCACAATGCCATGGCTAGTCTGCAAAGGGAGTAGGAGTGTGTACCCCCATGCTTGTTTATGTACCACATAACTGTGGTGTTGTCTATCTTTATCAGTAGTTGTCTTGGATGAAGGTAGTCCTTGAAGGCTGTCAGTGCATTCTGTACAGCTAGCATCTCTTTCTGATTGATATGCATGTGCATTTGATTTGGGCTCCATTTGCCCTGAATGCACTTCCATGCCAGATGAGCCCCCCAAGCATAGTCTGATGCATCTGTAGTCAGTGTTTGGGAGGCAGACCCTTGTTTTGGTGGCAGGCCTCTGCCCACCATAGGAACTCTAGTTGCAGGCAAGGTATAATAGGAATCATTGTTTCCAGGCTGTGACAATGTTGACTCCATAAACTTTTTAAGTACCACTGAAGTTTCCTCATATGCAGTCTTGCATATGGAATTAAAAGAATGCAGGAGGCCATGAACCCCAAGGCTTGCAGAATTTGTCTTGCATATAAGCAGGGTTTTTGTGACCACCTGTTTGAAGTAAGTCACCAATGGAATTTGCTTTTCTGGCGTAAGGCAAGTCATCTGGGCAGTTGTATTCAAGCTTGCACCCAGGAATGTAATTTTTTGAGAGGGTACCAGTTGTGATTTCTTTTCGTTTATGGTGTACCCTAGGCAAGTTAGAACCCTTTTTACAAACGCTAGCTGCTTTAGAAGAATGTCCTTGTTTTCTGCCTGAATTAGACAATCGTCCAGGTATGGATATATTTGAATATTTCTTTGCCTGCAAAATGCAATTACTGGTGCCAGGTACTTTGTGAAGACCCTGGGCGCAGTAGATAAGCCAAAGGGCAGTGCAGAGAACTGGTAATGCAAGTAGCCTGCTTTGAAGCGGAGGTATCTTCTGCAAGATTCCCCGATTGGGATATGCAGATAAGCCTCTTTTAAGTCTAGAGTTACCAACCAGGCATCTTTGCCTAGCATAGGTAGTAGCTGTTGAACAGTCAGCATCTTGAATTTTGGAATGTCCAGAAATGTGTTTAGAGTGGATAAATCCAGGAACTGGACGCCATGATTTGTCTTTTCTGTGTACCAGGAAAAGTCTTGAATATAAACCTTGTCCCTTTTCCTCTTCTGGTACTGGTTGAATGCCCCCCCCCCCCATGTTCATGAGGGACAGAACTTGTTTCTGGGCCTCTGCCCACTGATTTGGGGGCAGATCTGGCCATCAGTTTGGGATTGGCAATGTGTGGAAATTAAATCTGTATCCCTGGGATACTATATTTAAAACCCATTTGTCCTGGGTAACAAGTTGCCAGTTTCGTGCATGAAGTGCCAGTTTTCCCCCCCAAATGGGCGGCTAAAAGGTAAGTGCTTGGTGATTGTAAAGGGAAGTCATTGAGACTGTTTACTATAGGGAGGTGCGTTGCTGCTTCCAGATTTGGAGGTAGAGGCACCCCATTGTTTTGCCCTAAAAGTCCCTTGTGACTGAAACCTAGACCCTTTGGACTGTCTTGATTTGACTTGAGCGGCTCTCGAGGGGACTGGAAAGGACCAGTTTTTAGTAGGCCAGTGCCTACTAAATCTTGGAGGTTGCACTTGTAAGAAATCTTTCACAGTTTGCATAGATTTAACTTTATCTTCCATTTTTTTTAACACTTCTTCAGCCTTATTACCAAATAGACAGTCCTGTTGTAAAGGAGCATCCAACAATTTTGCTTTAACATGGTCAGGCAGAGTTTGCTCTTTGAGCCAAGCATGCCTTCTTGGCACAAATCCAGTTACAGCAGCCCTGCAAGAGGCCTCCAAGGAATCAAAACCACATTGCAAAGTATGTTTTCCAACTTGTTCAGCTGAATGTAATAAATCCTGCAAATCTTTATTTTCCACACAGTCAGAAATTAACATCATTTTCTGTTTAAGCAGTCCCATGATATGCTGTTGATATTTAAGCATATGAAATTGACAGTTTAAAGCCCTAATTGCCAAGGTTGCAGACGTGTAAACCTTCTTACCCCATCTATCCAGCGCCCTGGAATCTATCAGAAGGGGTAGGATTTTTAGAAGTAGAGGCCTTAATGCCCTTGGGACCCTGAGAAATGGTTTCAGAGTCAGCAATAGGATTTTTGAAAAGGAATTTGTGGGTGTCAGGAACCCTGTAGTATCTGTCTGGCTTACAAGGAAAAAAGGCAGAGAATCAGAAGTCATACTAGAATCTGAAAAAAACATCATCAAGAATGTCTAGAACAGGAGGTATGCTGAGAAAGAAGAAGAAAATCCCTAAGTCTCTTTTTAGATTCAGAGAAATCCTGACTTTTCCAGTGGAAATGTTCCCTTGAAGTATGTAAAGTTTCCCCAAAAGAAAAATCCTCAGGGGGAGAAGCAGAAGGAATGGAATCTTCTGCGTCAGAGTCCTCATAAGTAGGAATAGACAAACCATGTTCATTAGAAGAGTCAGAAGAAATAGAATCCTGTTCAGAAGATTCATAGTCAATGTCTTGCCTAGGCCTCTTAGAAGTGGGGGGGGGGGGGCTACCCCTGATCAGAGTAATTAAATCTTCAGCCACTTTGATCATTTGTTTTTTATGCATAGGGGCCTGCACATGTGGCCCAGGCATCGTTTTTTTAGACATAGATTTAGATTTTGGCCTTAGTTTTGAAGATGGCGTCGGTCTAATATACATATCTGTAGGCCTGAAAACACCCTCAGAAGCCGGTGCCTGCACAGCGGGCTCCAGACCCATCTAAGGTAGAGACATCCATGGGTTCCAAAACTGAAGCATCTCGTGGCATACCGGACTCCGAATGGGTCTCAGTAGAGGCCTGTGAATCAGAAGTAGCGGGTATTAGGGGCTGCGAAAGCACCTCACTGAGTACCGGCAACTGGCTTAGGAGAAGCATCGTCTTCGGTTTTGGACCTAGATGGTCTGTCTCTGTCTATTTCTTTGTGTTTTTTAGGTATTCCAGTAGTCGGATTGCTAACCGACGACATTTCTGGATAAATATATCTTGTGCCAAAATATTTAGAAGCAAAAATATACCGACGTTTAATCGTGCGTTGATTAAATTTAGCACAAAAATGACAGCAAGGCACATTGTGGTCAGGGCCTAGGCAAGGAATACAGTACAAATGAAAATCCTTATGAGATAATTTGCTTCCCACAAGTAATGCAATTATTAACTTTTACTGACATCAGTAAGGAGCAAGAAAAAGTTTCCACAAAGGGGTACTTAGCTTTTAGTTGAAGACTTCGGTTCTGAAACTGGAATACGAAAATTTCAGGAGTCGGCCGACCGGCACTTGCGAACTGCTTCTGCTTCAGGCACCGCGCGGCAAGAAAGACTGATATAATGGCGTCGGCTGCAGGTTTTATACCCCTGACGACCTGACGTCATGGAAGAAGGGACAGCAACTGACGCAGGACCCAAGACTTTGTTAATCAGGCCGACTGAGGGCAACCTGCCAGCAGATTACCCAAATGTAATGACTGCAACAGTGAAACACGAAGAACATCCACATTGCAAAGTATGTTTTCCAACCTGTTCAGCAGAATGCATTTAATCCTGTAAATCCTTATTTTCAGCACAATCAGGAATCAACATCATTTTCTGTTTAAGCAATCCAATAATATGCTGCTGATACTTTAACATATGAAACTGGCAATTTAAGACCCCGATGGCCAAGGTTGCAGAGGTGTATACCTTCTTACCCCATCTATCCAGGGCCCTGGAATCTCTATCAGAGGGCGTAGGATTTTTGGCAGTAGTAGCCTTAATGCCCTTGGGTCCCTGTGAAACAGTCTCAGGGTCCGCAGTAGGATTTTTTAAAAGGAACTTATGAGCATCAGGAACCCTGTAATATCTATCAGATTTTCTTTGAACATGAAGTAAAGAGTCAGGGGCCAAGCTAGATTTCGAAAAGGCATCATCAACAATGTCCAGCACAGGAGGGATAGCTAAAGGCCTGTGCTGGGCAGGAGTAAGAAATCTCTAAGCCTCTTTTTAGAATCAGAGTAGTCCTGGCTTTCCCAGTGAAAATGTTCCCTAAGAGTATGCAAGGTTTCACCAAAAGAAAAGTCCTCTGGGGGTGAAGTACATGGAATAGAGTCCTCTGCATCAGAATCCTCATAGGTAGATAAGGGTAAATCCTGGTCATCAGAGGAGACAGAAATTTCAGAATCCTGGTCAGAATTATCATAAGCAAATTCAGTCCTAGGTCGCTTAGAGGGGGAAGGCTGGTTTCCCCTGATTAAAGTAATAAGGTCTTCAGCCATTCTTATTTGTTTTTTTAGGCATAGAGGCCTGACCAAGTCGCCTGGGCGTCAGTTTCCTAGGCATGGTTCGAGTTTTAGGCCTAGAAGAAGAAGATGGCGTCTGTTTAATATGCAAGTCAGTTGGCCTGAATACACCCTCAGAAGCCGGTGCCTGCAGAGCGGCTCCAGACTCATCCAAGGTAGAGACATAGTACAGTTGTGTACCTACCATAAATGTAGATGTTAGAGTGTATTCACTGTTGCAGTCGTTACTCTTGGGTTATCCTGCTGGCAGGCTACCCTCAGTCGGCCAGAATTCCAAAGTCTAGGTCCGGCGTCGGTTGCTGTCGCCTCTTCCCTGACGTCAGTGCGCCAGGGGTATAAAAGATGCAGCCAACGCCATTTTCTTCAGTTTTTCTTGCCCCAGATGTCAGGTGCCCCCAAAATGGTAGGCTGAAAAATAAGCCAATAAAAATGCATGCACAAAAATAACATTTCCTTCATCTACAAGCAAATACACCAAAAAGGTTGTATAGGACAGAGAAGTGCAGATAAGTCCCAGCAAAGAAAGGGGGATGGTGGGTGGGTAACCTGGACTGCAACAGTGAATACACTCGAAAATCTACATTTATGGTAGGTACACAACTGTACTATGTTCATCGTGTTTCACTGTTGCAGTCATTACTCTTGGGTTGAATCCCAAAGCTGAGGATGGGTGGCTGGGCTAAATAGGGTTAGGAGAGGCTATGAGGCCCTGCAGAACTGCAGTGGCAAACCTTCTCTGGACTTAGAGTAAAGAGGTAAATGGTAGCGCTTTGTGAAAGTGTGCACTGAACTCCAAGTTGCAGTCTGTAAGATATCTTTGGTTGGTACTCCTCTGAGGAAGGCTGCTGAAATGGCTGCTGCTCTGGTGGAATGAGACCTAATGCCCTTAGGCACTGATTTTCCATGTTGAAAATAGCAGAAACGGATGCAATGCCCTATCCATTTAGAAATAGTCTGTTTTGAGATAGCCTTGCCTTGTGATCATGCAGCATAAGACACTAAAAGTTGCTCAGTCTTTCTGAAAGCTTTAGTTCTGTCCAAGTAGTAGCGTAACTGCCTGTGTATGTCCAAAGAATGCAGGATTTTCTCACCCTTGTTCTGTGGATTTGGATAGAAGGTAGGCAAGTGAAAGGTTTGGTTGAGGGCCACACTGGACACCACCTTAGGCATAAATGTAGGGTTTGTCCTCAGAGAAACCCTGTCTGGATGAAAAATGATAAAAGGTTCCACAGCCATGAGTGCTTGTAACTCAGAGACTCGCCTGGCAGAGGTTATTGCTAGGAGCAGAGCTGTTTTCCAGGATAAGAATTTTATATCTGCTGTTGATGCTGGCTCGAAAGGAGGCAGTGTGAGTTTTTCCAAAACATAATTGAGGTCCCAGGCCGGAATCGGTGCTCTCCTTGGAGGCCTGATGTTTTTGGCTCCTCTGAGGTACTGCCTTACTAAAGGATGAGAAAAGATAGGTGGTTCCGTATTGTAATGGGCTGAAATGGCAGAGGCATGAATTACAGCCAAGTGATGCCTCCAGGTGCATCTGCAGTTACCGCCTACTGCTCCTCTAGGCGTCAAATATTGCTTGTTCATATTTGCATTAATAATTCCAAAACCATGCCCTATACGAGGTATCAGAATATTTTATCTTGAAGCATACATGGTGGCAAACACAACTGTATTGGTATTTGACCTATGTCAGTGAGTTGTAAGGTGATAACTTTATTTTTTAAAGACTCAAGTCACGCCCACTAGGAGTTAAAGGTGCACAATCAAAAGAGCTGTACTGGAATGATGAGAAAGAAAGGCCTTTGTTCAGCATCTCAGTTAGGTATTGTAAAATCTGAGGGATATTTGGTACACACGTGTCAATGCCTTGTTGCTGGTTCCAAGCACAGAATCTCTTCCGTTTTCCTGCATACGATTTTCTGGTACTGGGCCTCCTGGCCTCTAAGATAACATTCATAACAGCTTTTGAAAGAGGAGTGTTCTGAATGGCTACATTATCCGCCATGCTGCCATATTTAAGGTCCTGAGTTGGCTGTGCAGGATCTGATTGTTTAGTTGGGTCAGCAAGTGAGAAGACTGAGGCAATATCCATGCTGGACCTTGAGACAAGCTCTTTAGGACTGGGTACCAGTGCTGGCGTGGCCAGTCTGGTGCAATCAGTATCATTTTTGGCTTCTCTTGTCTGACCTTTAGGCATACCCTGGGAAGGAGAGGCAGTGGAGGAAAGGCATATACTGTTAGATCTTTCCAGCTGAAGGATAGGGCGTCCACTTTCCATGCTTGCTTCTGATAAATCCTTGTGCAAAATCTCTGCAATTGGCAGCTGAGAGGGGAGGCAAATAGATTTATGTCTGGGCATCCCCATTTCCTTATTATCATGCTGAAGACTTGCGGATCCAGTTTCCATTCGTGGGGATCCATGAGGTTTCTGCTTAGTTCGTCTACCAGAGTATTTGTTTTTCCTGGCAGGAATTGTGCTTGCAGGTGAACTTGAAAAGCCAATGCTGTGTCCCATAAGGTCATTGCTTGTCTGCAGAGGCGGTAGGAATGTGTACCTCCCTGCTTGTTTATATACCATATGACTGTAATGTTGTCTGTCTTTATCAAAATTTGTCCTGGATGAAGCAAGTCCTTGAAAGCTGTCAGGCATTTTGAATAGCTAGCACCACTTTTTGATTGATGTGAAGATGCAACTAGTTTGCAGGCCATGTGCCCTGAATACATTTTCCTGCCATATGGGCCCCCCAGGCATAATCTGATGCATCCTTTGTCAGTGTCTGTCTGGCTGTGGGTAAACTGAATGGCAGACCCTTGTTGTGGTGACAGGCTTCTGCCCACCATCGAAACTCCTGTTGCAGGCAGGGAGCGAGTGCAATTACTGTCTCCAGGCTGTGGCAATGCCGAGTCCAAACACTTTTTAGATACCATTGTAGTTTCCTCATATGCAGTCTGGCATATGGAATTAGTAGAATGCAGGATGCCATGAAACCCAAGGCCTGCAGGATTTTCCTTGCAGATAAGTGGGTTTTTGTTGCCAAATTCTTGAAGTAAGTAGTCAGTTGCTTTTGTTTGTCTGGCGTGAGATAAGCCATCTGGGCAGTTGTATTTAACCTTGCACCCAGGAATATTATCTTGAGGGCACTAGTTTTGATTTCTTTTCATTTACTGTGTACCCCAGGCCAATTAGTAATCTTTTTACAAACGCCAGATGCTTTAGAAGAATGTCTTTGTTCTCTGCTTGAATTAGGCAGTCGTGCAAGTAGGGATATAGTTGAATTCCTCTTTGTCTGCAAAACGCAATTACTGGTGCCAGGCATTTTGTGAAGACCCTGGGCACAGTAGATAAGCCAAAGGGCAGTGCAGAGAATTGGTAATGCATTGAGCCAGCTATGAATCTGAGGTATCTTCTGCAAGAGTGTCTGATTGGGACATGCAGGTATGCCTCTTTTAGGTCCAAAGTTACAAGCCAAGCCTTCTTGCCCAGCATGGGTAGTAGCTCCTGTAGAGTCAACATCTTGAATCTTGGAACTTCCAGAAACGTATTTAGTATAGACAGGTCCAGTATTGGTCTCCAGGTTTTGTCCTTTCTGGGTACTAGGAAAGGTCTGGAGTAAAATCCTTGTCCCTGCTCTTGTTGTGGTACTTGCTGAATGGCCCTCATGTCCATGAGGGCTGTAATTTGTTTTTGTGCCTCTGCCCATCGATTGTGTGGCAGGTCTGACATACCTTTTGACCTTGGTAGAATGTGAAAATGGAACCTGTAGCCTTGGGACACTATGTTCAGGACCCATTTGTCTTGGGTAGCCATTTGCCAATTTGATGAAAAAAGTGCTAGTTTTCCCCCTAAGGGGGCTGCCAAAAGAAAAGTGCTTGGATCTGGCAGAGGAACGTTATTAGGACCGTTTCCTGTAAGGTTGTGATTTGTCTTCTCTGCTTTTGGAGGTAGGAGCACCCCACTGTTTAGGCCTGTATGAGCCTTGGGGCTGAGATCTGCCTCTGGGGTGCCTGTATTTGCCTCTTTGTGGTCTGTCTGACACTGGAAAGGACCAATTTTTAGAAGGCCAGTTCCTGCTAAACCTGGGTGGCTGTACCTGTAAGAAATCCTTGACTGTCTGCATGAATTTTGCTTTATCCTCCATTTTTTTCAACACCTCTTCTGCTTTAGTACCAAACAAAGTATCATGCTGTAATGGTGCATCTAATAATTTTGCTTTAACATGATCAGGCAGATTCTGTTCCTTTAACCAAGCATGCCTTCTAATAACAGTACCTGTAACAGCGGCCCTGCAAGAGGCCTCCAGTGAATCATAACCACATTGCAAAGTATGCTTTCCCACTTGTTCAGCTGCATGCAATAAATCCTGCAACTCCTTGTTCTCTGAACATTCAGTATTTGTCAACAATTTCTGTTTAAGCAGTGACATTAAATGTTGCTGATATTTAAGCATATAAAACTGACAATTTAAAGCCCTTACAGCCAAGGTAGCAGAAGTGTAGACTTTTTTCCATCTGTCTAGAGCCCTAGAATCCCTATCAGGGGACAGGGTTTTTTTTGCAGTGGAAGCTTTAACCCCTTTGGGACCCTGAGATATAGTTTCTGGGTCAGCAGCGGGGTTTTTATATAGAAATTTATGAGAATCCGGGACCCTGTAGTATCTGTCTGGCTTAGCAGGTGCAGGGGGTAAAGAGTCGGGACAGGTCGGACTCTGAAAATACATCATCTACAATGTCTAGAACAGGTGGAATAGCAAGGGGTCTGTGCTGAGGAAGTAGCAGAAAGTCTCTGAGCCTTTTCTTAGATTCAGAATAATCTTGGCTCTCCCAGTGGAAATGCTCCCTCATGGTATCCAGGGTTTCCCCAAAAGAATAATCCTCAGAAGGAGAGGCTGAAGGAATGGATTCTTCAGCATCAGAATCCTCATAGGGAAGCATGGAGTAATCCTGTTCAAAGGAGGAATCAGAGGAAATAGAAACCTGCTCAGAAGAATCATACTCTGTCTCTTGCCTGGGCCTCTTATCAGGAGGGGGATGGGAGCCTCTGATCAAAGTAATTAGGTCTTCAGCCATTTTGAGCATCTGTTTTTTAGGCATGGGAGATTGAGTAGGAGCATGCTGTACTTGTTTCTTTGTCTTTAGATTGCTTTAGTCTTTGAAGCTGAAGATGGCTTAATATATAGTTGTGTAGGTCTGAAGACACCCTCAGAAGCTGATGCCTGCTCAGCGGCTCCGGACCCATCTGAGGGAATGATTTCCAAGTGTCCAATATCTTGAGTATCCAGAGGCCCAGTCGGCTCCACGTGGGAGTCGGAAGCGGCCTGTGGCTCTGAGGTAGCGGGCGCCAGGGGGTGCGAAAGCGCCTCACTGAGAACCGTCGATTGGCCTAGCACACGCTTCGTCGTCGGTTTTGGACCTCGGATGCCTATCCTTTTCCTTGTCCTTGCGTTTTTTGTAAACTCCGGTTGTCGGTTGTTCCGACGGCATTATATAATTAAATCTTTGGCCAAAGTAATGAAATGCAAAATCGAACTGGTGCTTAATAGTGCGCTGGTTAAATCTAGCACAAAACCGACAGCTAGCAACGTTGTGATCAGGGCCTAGGCAAGGAATACAGTAAGAGTGAAAATCCTTAAGAGGTATTTGCTTCCCACAAGAAATACAATTGTTAACTTTTTCGGACATCGGTCTGGAGCAAGAAAAAAAGTTTCTCCAACGGGGTACTTAGCTTTAATGAAGACTTCGGTTCTGAAATTCAGATTTGAAAATCTCGGGAGTTGGCCGACCGGCACTTGCGAACTGCTTTTGCTTCGGGCACCGCGCGGCAAGAAAGACTGAAGAAAATGGCGTCAGCTGCATCTTTTATACCTCTGGTGCACTGACATCAGGGAAGAGGCAACAGCAACTGACGCCGGACCTAGACTTTGGAATTCTGGCCGACTGAGGGTAGCCTGCCAGCAGGATAACCCAAGAGTAATGACTGCAACAGTGAAACACGATGAACATCTGCAAGTTCCACAGTTGAAGCATCTCGCGGCATACCGGACTCCGAATGGGTCTCAGTAGAGGCCTGCGAATCTGAAGTAGCGGGTATCAGGGGCTGCGAAAGCACCTCACTGAGTACCGGCGAACTGGCGACTAGCTAAGGAGAAGCGTCGTCGGCAGCTTTGGACCTAGGCGGCCCGTGCCTCCCTAGCTTTATGTTTTTTCGGAATGTTGGTAGTCGGGTGGCTTACCGAAGACATATCTGGATAACTGAACCGAGCACCAAAATATTTAGAAGCGAAAATGTACTGACGACGAATAGTTTGTGGTTTAAATAAGGCACAAAACCGACAGTGAGGTACATCGTGGTCAGGGCCTAGGCAAGGAATACAGTCCGAATGAAAATCTTTATGAGGTATTTGCTTTCCACAAGAAATACAATTACTGACTTTTACTGACATCTGTTTAGAGCAAGAAAAAGTTTCCCCAATGGGGTACTTAGCTTTAGTTGAAGACTTCAGTTCTGAAACTCGAAAACAAAAATTTCCGGAGTTGGCCAACCGGCACTTGCGAGCTGCTTCTGTTTCGGGCACCGCACGGCAAGAAAGACTGATGTAATGGCGTCGGCTGCATGCTTTATACCCCTGACTACCTGACATCACAGAAGATGAGACAGCAACCAACGCAGGACCCAAGACTTTGATAATCAGGCCAACTGTGGGCTACTGCAAGCAGATAACCCAAAGGTGATGACTGCAACAGTGAAACACGAAGAACATCCCTGTCTTTGTGAAAATAAAAACAGAGGGGATTAGCCCACCATGAGACCTTCCAGGTAAATAAACAGTAAATCAGCCTGAGAGCCAGGTTCAAAAAGAGACCAGGTAATTTTTTTAAAAACAAAGCTGAGATTCCAGGCTGGATGAATTTCCTTTCAAAGAGGTTTCATGTGTAACACTCCTTTCATAAACTAACCACAAAAAGACAAAAGAGGTAGATACGTTGGCAGACAAGTTGAAATAGCCACAAGAAGCACTTTGACAGAAGCATATGGCAAACCATCTCAAAGTAGTTCACACAAATATTTCAAAACCAGAGGGGCTGAAACCCTTTCAGGACCTCTTGTTATTGGCTAGGCACCACCTAGAAAACCTTTGCCACTTGTAAATGCAAGATTTTCTCATTGCAGGTTTTCTTGCCTCCTTAAAATACCTGCTGCAAATCATCATGGAACAAGTGCCTAAAAGGTATCAGCATGAAATTATTCAGGCTGTCAGTTGCAATTGCTCTAAGATGGGGTGTACCATTCACCTCTGATGTCGTGTGTGCAGATCTGAGGAAGCTTGTGGTAACTGCCCTTGGCCAATTCCATTAAAATGGAGAACCAAATTTGCCTGGGACAAAAGGGGGTTAACCACAATGATATTTGGTAATTCTTCTTGCATCTTTACAAGTACGTTGGGAGTCCCTGGAAAGAGTGGAAATGCCTACAGGAATGTTCTAGACCATGGGAATGATACAAGATACTGTGTTCCAAAGATGACAGCAAGGATGTCTTGAACAAAACTTTCAGTTGTCTGTTTGAAAGGTGGTGAAGAAATCTACTTGAGGTAATCCCCACACCTGAATCAAGTCCTGGAAGACCTTTACATGGATCTTCTACTCGTAGGGGATTTGTCCAAGATCTGTTTAATTTGTCTGCCAGTGTGTTTTGCTCTGGTGGAATGTACGAGGCCTGAAGAGTTAAGAATGCTGTACTGACAACCTTCCAGTCCATCACTGCCAACTTGCAAAGACGATATGACCTTCTACCCCACTGGTCAGGTACCACATCATGGTAGTGTAGTCCGAGACTACTAGAAGAGGACCCAGGGTCCATAAGTGGAGAAGAATGTTTAGGGATGTTGGCAGTGATTCATGCCCTTTAATATTTATGTGCTTTGGAATGTTCTGAGGAACCCACAAGCCTTGCACTTAAACTACCATACACATTGTTCCCCAAGCAAAATCGGACGAGTCTGTCTAGACAGATTGGCTCAGGTTTTAAGACAAAATGGGTGTCCAGGAATCAAAAACAGTTCCTCCGTTCACCACTGCAGCTCACATTTCACATTCCCAGTACAGATAATTGGAAATCCAAGGGATGAAGGTGCAATTTTCTCTTTTTTTAATTTCTCCAAATCTTTTGAGTTTCTAATACTATTACAGGAATGGACCCCATCCCTAAGTCACCGTATGATTAAAGTTCATGAAATTAGTATTGTTTCAATCTTTGACGTTAGCCAGAAGTGCTCTTTGCACCACCCCAATGTGCACAGTACTGACTCCTTCTGCAATTCATACAGAGTTACATGCATCAGTGACATATCTAAGTAAGATTATAAATTCTTTTTATAAGATCCATTGTTCCATTGCCCTTGTTTTTGCCTGCAAATCCTGGTATTTTATGACTTTGTGTGTCTCTCTACGTAAAACACTGTTGTCACTGGGTACAGCAACTTCAATGATTAATGCTACTTTTGTCTTCTTTTCACAAACTGCTATAACTGGCTTTCTCCCATCTATTTTTCTGAACTGTTAGTAATGGGTAACCTTCATTTTCTATAGTGTTTTGTGGCTCATGTTTCCAGTGCTTCTCAGCTACTTCAATACTATAATGTTTGCACAATCCCCAATGAAAAGGTCATGCCACATTATTATGCCTTTCAGTATACAGTCCTTCTCTCATTAGTATATCATAACAACAATAAGATGCGAGACTCTTTACAATTTTGTTTTACAAAACCTATATTTATCTGCTTCTCCCACATGTTCAACGGACTTTGCAAACCAGTATGTACATTGTCCACTACCTTGGGCCACCAATATTAATGTTCATCTCGTGGTTTAAATTCACTTTTCCTTAACCATTCCTGCATTCAGTCCTGATCAACATGAGGTTGCTCCAAGAGTTTTTTATACCTGCAACTATTCATTAGTTTTTGTTTTGTTTTGGGTTTTTTTGGCACATTCGGTTGCTGCCTGATTTTGCATCTACTTCTGATCTGAATTTTATTCCCGCTTGACACCAATATGCTTTGCTTAACTAAGCAGGGAAGTCATCTTAGATTTATTCTCCTCATATTTTAGAACTTTCACTACATTTGGGTCTTGTAAGGCAAGATATGTATGCAGCCCTATGACTGCAGATCTATACATGTAATCAGTTATGAGGAGGCTCATACCTCCTTCAGAATGGAGAATATATAGACTTGGTATACACTAAAACTAATGTCTTTCGGCTTTTCCAGGTTAGGGGTCGCCACAGTGGAACTCCGGTCCACTAATGATTGGCAGTGGATTTTTACAGTGCCGAGGTGCCAGCCCGAGGCCCAACCTTCAAAGAAGGCACACCCATTCACGCACGCACCTACCTGCATGTCTTTAAACGTCACTCAACTGTGGGGAGGACATGCAGACTCCACACAGAAGGCGCTCCAGCCGAGAATTGAACTGGAAAACCTTTTGCTGTGAGGCGACAACGCTAGCCTCTGCACCATCGCTGCTATACAGACTTGATATACACAGATTTTTATAAATCATTTGATAAGCATGAAGCATCTTTCTTGTTTTCTTGTCCAACTGATCCAACACCTTTTGGGGCCAGTCAGTCATGCCAAAACTGTAAAGTTAGGACAGGAAAAGTAAATTGTTTATAGCTTGGGTGTTGTTCCTAGATGTCAGCACCGTTTTCAGTGAGTCTATTTTACCCAATCGAACGTTTAGGTTAGAGAATACCTAAACGTCGACCTGGTAACATTGAAAAATTAAAACAGCAAACAGCCAGTTTAACATAGGGAATGAATTTCCTCGGCCGCAAAAAAAAAAAAAAAATTAAAATTTTAAACCAAAATGACCAAAATGAAGTGGGGGGCTGGGCCCCCCACATCCCCCCACCTAAATATACCAACTCTGAGATCGCTCTACAGTGGGGAAAGGGGCAAAATCCACATAACGGCCACGGGAATTCTTTCCCTGCATTAAATCAGCCGTTCGCTTTTTTTTTTTTTTTTGCTTTCGCTATTACCAGTTCGACGTTTAGGTATTTGTTAACCTAAACATTTGATCAGGTAATAGGAACCAGTTTTCAGTATTAATTTGCGTCTTCTAAAATATTCCTTACTAACTTTTATTTGCATTTGTTCATGTTTTATTGTTTATCCTTCAATTCCCAAATATTTACACACTCCCTCTTGCTCAAGTTATTTTATATCACATTCCTGTCCCAGGCTGATATTTTCTTGGTGCTGCAGCTTTCCTGCTTTAAAGGTTGCTTTTGCACATTTATCCAGAGTAAATGACATTCTTATACCATCTAAAAAAGTGTTGACCACTTGCACTTGTGCTTTTAGTTCCTCATCTGATGATCTATACAGTTTTAAATCATTCACAAAAAGATGAGAAGTCTTTACGCTTTATTTTCTGTGAGCCAAATTGCAGCCATCACCTAATCTGTTAAGTAGACATCTTAATGGGTTAAGGGCAAGCTGGAAGAGCAGCAATGACAAAGATTTACCCTGGAATATACTCACTTTGAAATTTTATCCCTGGAATAACAATTTGCCCTTTATCATGGCTTAACTGCACAGTGGTTTGTCACTGTTTCATGCTCGCTGTAATGTAATCAATCAGTGTAGGGTGTATCTTGTACATTTTAAGCACTCATTTATGAATGTGGGATTATGCCAAATGCTTTTTTGTAGTCTATCTATGCTATAATTCAATTCTTTCCCTTTTTACAGTTCTCCATTATGACTTTATTTAGCAACAAATGATCCTTTGTTCCATATGACTTTCTTTTGTTGCTCTTTTGTTCTATTGCCATGGTTGAGTTTTCTTCTAAATGACTAAACTCTGTTGGCATCAATTCTATTGTATAGTTTATAAGTCATCAGATGGCAAGTTAATTGATCTATAGTTTTAAGGATAGTTTGCAGGTTCACTCTTAAATAGTAGTATTGTTTTTCTTGTTGTTAACCAGGTTGTTGTCTGTTCAGGGTGTGCATATAAATAGTTCTTACTCATGGCTAAACCTCCATGTAAAGATGTCAGTACTTTTAGCAAGAAGTTAGTACTGCATCTGGGCCTAGTGTTTTCCAGTTAGGAGCTTTTCTTAACTTTGTTTCAATTTCTCTGGCCATTACTTCATCCTATTTCATATGCTGTACATTTGAGCTTATTCTTTCTTTTACAACTACTGTCCATTCAGTAACTTTGTTATGCACCACAGGATCTTTATAGATATTTCTCCAAAATGTATCCATTTCTTTTTTTTTTTTGGTGGTGTTTCAATTCCTTTTGCCTTGTTTCCCAAATCTCTATAAAACCTTTTGGGGTCAATAAATTGCTTATTTTGTACTTGCTTTTCTGCCTGTGCTAATATTTTTAGTTTATTATTTGCAAGGGCGGCCACGGTGGTGCAGCGGTTAGCGTTGCCACCTCACAGCAAGAGGTTCCCCAGTTCGATTCTCGGCTGGGGTGCCTTCTGTGCGGAGTCTGCATGTCCTCCCTGTGGTCGCGTGGGTTTCCTCCGGGTGCTCCGGTTTCTTCCCACATCCCAAAGACATGCAGTAGGTGGATTGGACACTCTAAATTGGCCCTAGTTGTGAGTGTGTGCATGTGTGTGCCTTCTGTGGAAGGTTGGGTGCCGGGCTAGCAACTCGACACCATAAAAATTCCACTGCCAATCATGAACGGACAGATGATCCGCTGTGGCGACCCCTGACCGGGAAAAGCTGAAAGAAGAAGATTTGCAATAGTGCATGATAGATCCTGATCTGTTCTGATACTGCGCACTGCTTTTATCACGTCCATCTTTGAATAATTTTGTGGATGTGTTCCCTCTTCTATACTCCTGACACTTCTGCTCTTAATTACTTTATAGTTTTCTCTGTTCAATACTTCCATGATGGCATTTAATTGCTCTCCTTCCTTTCTGCCCTGTATTTTTTGTGGATAGACTATCTGTAACTAATTTAGCTGCACAGTAGTCTATCCTATTTACTTCTGTTACATCACATGAATTTCTGTGAACAGTTCTAATTACAGTGTTAAATTTGCTTTATTAGACTTCCAACTTGTTTGGTTTTATTGACTTTCTGTAGTCTATTTCTTTCATTGAATTTAATATCTCTGTCAATCTCTATTAAATCAAACTCTTCCCTTAAATAATTTTCTTCAAAACTGAGGCACATTCTTTGCTCTCCATTTGCTGTGGCCATTCTACAGAAATTTCTAAAGCATCCTCCTGTGCCACATTCTCTTCAATTTCTTCCCGTGTCATCCATTGCTCTTTCATATGGAAACTCACTGGTCTATCATTCCGCAATACTGACTGCATCAGGAGTTGTCATAGTTTCCTGTTCCTTCCCTTGCTGTACAACTTTTGTACTGGTTTCCTATGGAAGACTCCAAAGCATCGTCATATGACAACTGATCAGATGTTTCCTGCACCACTCGTTTCTCCAGTATTTGAGGATCCATTGCTCTATGCTGCCATAATGTTA
Organism: Protopterus annectens; assembly: GCF_019279795.1. NCBI lineage: Eukaryota > Metazoa > Chordata > Ceratodontiformes > Protopteridae > Protopterus > Protopterus annectens. The sequence continues at coordinate 322,838,557 of NC_056730.1, read as the reverse complement.
TCAGAGTTAGATTTTCTACACTAAATCCTTCACTTCACAGGTAATCAATAACCTCAGTTTCCATTTCTTTAAACTCTCCATTACTAATCCTCTTTTCTACTTTTTCTCTGTTTTATTTTTTGTATTGTAAAATTTTCTATATGCGAATGCCTTTGCCTGCATTTCTCTTCAAATATCTTTGGTGCTGCTCTTTTTGCATTGATTACGTTTACTTTCTCCTTTGCATAAATATTGCACCATATTAAATCTCTTTTTCCTCCCCATGTCCATATTGCTTTTCCAGATGTCTCTTGTTCCTCCTGTTTCTCCTTACTTGGGGGAATCGTTGTTCTATCATGCTGTGATACAACCTGTGGTACACTTTCTACACTAAATCCTTCACTTAGCTGGTTTTCCATAACTTTAGCTTTTATTTTTTTTTAACTTCTACTTCACTAATCTTCTGTTCTACATTCCCTTTTTGTGCTCTTTTATTTTTTGTCATGGGAAATTTTCCATATTTGGATGCCTTTGCCTATATTTCTCTTTGAATATCTTTGGGGCTCCTTTTTTGTGTTGATTAATTTGGCTTTCTCCTTTGCATAAATATTGCACCATACCATCTCGCTCTCTTTTTCCCACATCCATATTTCTTTTTTATACCTTTCAAAAATGTCTAGATTTTGTTCTTTATATTTTCAAACTTCGTCAGTTGCTGCTTTTTACAAATGGCCCAAGGTTTCTTGGTCTATATAATGCTTTTCATAAATCTGTTGCATTAATGAACACAGATTTGTATTTGAAACTTCTGAGAGTTTTTCTTGTGCAAATATTTTTCTTTCCTCCAATTTCTCTCAGTCTTTTTGTATGTCTTCTGTCTGGAAATTCTGGGCTTCTTGCATAAAACAACAATACATAATTTCTTTCTTATGCTCAGTCGTCCACTCTATCATCTTTATGGCTCTTTTTTAGCCCATCAGTTTTTGTGTTTTTTTTTATTGTGGACTACCACTTCCTCCTACAACAGGGGAGCCATAATTTCTCTGAGCCCGGCCTAGCCCCATTGTAGGAATGTTTCCTTGTCTTGAAAAATTCTACACTGTCACTTTTTTCCAGTCCTGGCACCAGTACATCCTACCACGATTGGGCACTTTTTATCCTGGGTCTTGTGAACCCAGCTATCCTTTTTATTTTTAACCTATATCTGTCCATGATACATGCTATATAAAATATAGTCTATATATCAGTGCTGTCTTGGTGAGATTTTGTGAAAAAACAGGGTCCACCCCATGAAGGTGCTCACCAAAACTTGAGGATGAATTAAATTCCGGCAATACTACTCTCCTCTGCTTGCTGATTTATCATCTCTCCATTTGGACCCCATTTTTCATGTGTACCCTGCCTGTGGTATCAAAGATAATTGATGCCATGAGGCCTAGATGAACTCTCTGGGTGAAGCAACATATATAAGACAGAAATCCACAAATAAGCCCTGATGAGTCAAAACTTTGTCTTCTGGCAAGAAGACTATCTTTTTTTTACTGTCTCTATCCACCACCATATAACAATTCATTGAGAGAGTCTGAGGAAGGACTTTTGAAGGTTCAGTTTGAAGCCCACATAGAAAAGGAGGTATGTGGCTTTGTCTAAGGACTCAAAGCACCTGGATACACAATCTGCACAAATCAGCAAATGTCTAAATAAGGAAAAATGTGGATGCCTAGGATTCTGCAATAGACATCCACTGGGACCATACACTTTGGGCTATCTAAACGCACCTTGAGAATTTAAAAAGGGTAATTCAGAAAACTGATAATGCAAACCAGACACAGCAAATCTCAAAATTTTCCTGAAATGGGGAGGAAACAGGAATATGATAAGTATCCTTAATATCTACAGTCACCTTGAAACAATGGTCAGGAAGCAATGCGTGGACTGACTATGAGGTGAGCATTTTGATTTTCGGAACTTTTACAACGTTTTTCAAAAATGACAAAACTAGGACAAGTCCCCAGGATTGCTCCCTTTTTTCTGGTACCAAAAAGATTCTGGAATAATGACAGTATGCAGTCGTCTGGTTGGGACAGCTGTTCCTATAAGCATGGTTAAACTTTATTATTTGAAGATGCACACAGTTGTGTGTGTTTGTAATTAGGTTAATTGATTATGGGGGTGTTCTGGGAGTGCATTTACTTTTTTTTTGTTTTAAAGGTTTCATCAAAACAAAATGTAAAATGTAACATAGGATCAAACAGAAAGGACAAGAAACGACTGTAGAAAAAGATCAACCAGCCAAACATTAGTGGATTCGTGCATCACAAAAGATGAAACCAGACACCTAAAAAGCTGTTACATATAATAGGTAGAAATAATAACATCTTACCACAATGGCAATATTTCCGACATGATCTTGGAATGTGAACTGTCTCACAGGTACAGACAAAAAGGAAAGAGTATTGAATTATGTTAAGAAGATTACAAATTGCAATGCTAAAGGAGACACATTTGGAAAGAACTGAGTATGTGAATTTGACAAAGGAAGGATTTCACAATGGATATTCAGCAGAGTATCAAGGGCAACGGAAAAGGGGAGTACTTGCATTAATTGCCAGAAGAGTTCCAAGAGAGACAGAACAGAAAAAAAAGATAATGGTAGAGCTGTGGTAGTAAGGGGCTTCTGGGAAGGAAGGAGGAATACGCTGGCATGTATTTATATTCCAGCTAAAACTGTTACTGTGTAGCTTAAAACATTCTGGGAGAAGTAATCAGCTTTCAGCAGGGAATATTATTTGTAGGTGGGAACTGTAATTTAATTTGCAGAAATGAAGATGTATATGGGGGGGGGTGTAGAAAGGAACTTATAACAAAATAGGGTTGATTTATTTTTTATATTATGAAAATATCTGGTACAGAAAATGTGAATTCAGTAGTAGGAGCTCAGAGACGATTTACATTCTATTCCCCAAGGTACAAGAAGTGGGCTAAGCTAGACAGAATTCATATTTCACAAAAGCTTATAGCACAACAGCTCACGCAACAAAGTAGAACAGGTTGTTGCCAAGCTTAGGGAACCTATAACAAGGAAAATAACCAGAAATTCTATACAGGTATTGGAAGTACTTCTTCAGAAATGTTATAAATATCTATATAAAGCAGAGAAGTGTGAAAATCAAGAAAAAGTACATATGGAAACATTTATGGAAAAATATGCCAATGTTAGGGGTAGATGAGGCTCAATTACTAACAGGATAGGAGGAGATGAGATAGAAATTGTGAAGTATAACCAACCTACACGAAAAGTCTCCAAGAGTAAATGGCATTCCTGTGGAGCTTAGAAGATGGGAAGGAAAGTGTTGAAGCTCTGGAAGATTTTATTTGACAGCATTTTAAAAGGAGGGGAAGCACCAACATCTTGGAAAAAAAAAACTATGGTGGCTGTAATACCTAAAGAAGGTAAAGACCTTCAGATCCAGCTTCATATAGGCTCATTTCAATTTTAAACCAGGGTTATAAAGTGTTTATGTCTATTTTGGCTAAACGACTGGCAAATGTATTGCCAACATTAATAGATATGCATTAGTGTAGTTTTGTAGAGGTAAGGCAAACATTTGGCAACATTAATAGAACAATGATGATCCAGAGGGGAGCAGAATGTAAGAAAATATTGCTATTGTTGGTAGGTCTTGATGCAGAGAAAACATTCAGCAGAGTAAGCTGGGATTTTTGAGTAGGCCAATGGAAGCATTTGCATTCCCTGATATTACACTAAGGTAAATTAGGAAACTATATGAGGGATAAAAAGCCAACAAAATGAGGTTTCCTCTGTGATAAGTTGTGTCTGAACACAGGGATCAGGCAGGGATATCCTTTTTCCCCTTTGTTATTTGCATTATATTTAGAACCACTGGCAAAGAAAACAAAGGACTCAGAAATTCAAGGATATAACCAGTACGGTAATAAAACATGTTTTTATTTGCAGGCAATGTTATTTTGAACTTGATAAAACCAGAAAATGACATCTCAGTGTTGTGGAACATTACAAGGCAATTTAAATTTTTTCAGGTTATAAAATCAATAAAAATAAAACAAAGGCTAAGCTATAAACTAACCACACACAAATCTGTTCATCCATACCCATATTTATGGGGACATGATAAAATGAATTATTTAGGAGTACGAGTTAAAAAGGATTCTGTTATGTCAACCTAAGGAAAAATATAAAAACTGAGACACTGGAAGTTCTTATCTGTGGATATGGATAGCAAGATACAAGCAGCAAAAATGTTTTTAGTCCCATTAGTTTTATACACAGGTCAGGCATATTTTTATGAACCAGAGAAGTTGTGGATAGTAATTAATAAAGAGTAGAAGGTTTTTATCTGGGAGGGAAAAAGGGCAAGAGTCAACTGGAATAAGTTGATCCTTCCAAGAGGACAAAGTGGTTTAAGGATTACCTGATTTGAAGGAACATTTTATAGCTACAAAGTTAAGGTTCTTATATATACAACACAAGAAGAAAGCTATAATTCTAAGTGGAAAGGAATGATGATGAAACGGTGGGGGCTGAAGAAATAAGAAGAGAGTGGGATTTTAGATGCAGATCCTTAAGGAGAATAACAAGTGTAATACAGAATATTATATTCAAAAAGCATCAGAAAGTACGTACTCTAAGAACTAAGTCAACATCAGAATGGAGAAAGGAGATTCTGCCGATAGGGATGACTGTAGGAGTACAAAGAATAGGCAAGAGGGAGCTGGAATTTACTGGAGGAAACTGGCAAATTAACTAACATATTGGTAACAAATAATTAGAAAGGGAATGGTACCAGAACAGGAAGAGACCAAGAAGACACTGCACTGCTGGCTAGAGATTGCCTTTCTTATCAAGGACTAATATCAGAGTCTAGGCAAAGAGAAATGGATGGGGAATCTAGTGAAAGACCTGCACTGTTAAGAATTTTTTAGTAGAATCTATAACATAAGCTGCTGTTAAAAAGTAGATAATTAATAGGATGTATAAAATATTGTATGGCATCTATAGGAATACATCTGAAGAAGTTAGAAAGGATTGCAAAGAGAGAGATTCGAGAAGCAATTAACAAAGAAACAATGGAAGGATACATGTATGGCTCCCAAACATGCAACATCTAAAAGATTTATGATTTTTGCTTGGAATTGTTTGCATAGGTAATTTATACTCCAAGCAGACTCCAAAGGATTTTTCCTTAGGCAGATGGCAAATATTGGAGGTGTGATGGGGAAGAAAGCAATGACTTGGAACATGTTTTGGGAGTGTAATGAGATGGCAGACTTTAAAAAAAATCCCTGCATACTACTCTGTCAGAGAAACTGGGTGAGCAAATGGATACAACTAAGGAAATAATTTTTTGAGCTCAGATAAAGGATCTAAATTGCCAAGACATAGTAAAGTCTTATTAAGTTTAATCCTGGTGGCTGCCAGAAAAGAAATTACTAGAAAATAGAAATCAAAATTTAAAACAACTGTATTTGAAGTAGTGAATACTGTAAGAGAGACAGAATAACTAGAAGTGAGATCTTTACAAAAGGATAGGAACAAATTATGTAGTAAAAATGTGAGCTGTGGGAATAATAAGTGCAGAATAATGTTTTGGAGGAGGAATGAGGTTTAAGAGAAGGCAGGAATTGAATGAGCTATTTAATGTTAGACTGGTAATGACTGCACAGAAGATTATAAAGTGATGTACAATGTTTGCAACTGAAAATATGTCAATATGGTTTGTTTTCACTTATATAAATGAATGAATCCCTATGTCATAAGTAATAATTCAAGAAAGATTTTTTTTGGCTTTAAAAAACAGACATGGGCAACCTTCTGACACTGGACCCAACACAGTTTGGCTTTGTCAAGGAAAGATCATGCCTGCACTAAACCTGGTGAATTTCTTTCAGAAGGTCACCAAGAGAATCGATGAGGGGAAAACACTGCATACTGCTTACTTGTACCTGGCTAAAGTGTTCGATACAACACTCCACTTAAGTACAGTTGACAAACTCACCAAACTGGGAAAAAAAACCCTACATAAACTTGCTGGATTGTCAATTGGATCACAGACAGGACTCAGGAAGTCAGGATTGCTGATACTGCCTCCACCAAGAGACTGGTCACCAGTAGGGTACCTCAGGGCTCTATGCTGGGATCGCTCCTATTTGGCATCTACTTCTTGGAGGCAAATGCTAACGTCAATGGCCTTTGGCTGACCCAGCTCGCAGATGACAGCTAACTAGGAGCTATAACAGATTCCCCCCATGACATGGGCATCTTCCAGGAGGGTCTAACACAGAAAATGATCGATGCCAAAGTCAAGGACTAAAACTCAATGCCAAGAAATGCATTACTATGTCTTTTGGGAAAACTGCCACCCAGGCTAATTACTCCACTGATAAGACACCCCTAAGACTTGACTCAGTAGTCAGGGATCCAGGAACATATTTAGACAGTAATCTGGCCTTTGGCCAAGGTAGTAAGAAAATCATTCAATATTGCCCAACTTATAAGTAAGGGCAAGGCATCCAGGTCCAAGGAAGTCATAGCAATACTTTATTTGGCCCTTAGAACCATCACTGAGTTTAATACCCCATTCGGCATGTACCTGACCAGACATATGCAACAGTTGGAACACATGCAAAGGTTTCTTACCAGGAAACTCTACGGTATAAACACATTGTCCTGTATGGATTACCTTAAAGGCCTATCTCTATACTCTGTCTCCTACAGGTTACTAAGAGGTGATCTATCCCTGGCATACAAGGCATCCTTGAATGCAGCTCTGATGGACCTTTTGCACACCTGCAAAATGAACAGCATCAGAATCATTACATCCAAGGATTTCATTAACCTTAACTCCAGAAGTATATCTAACAAACTTCCCCACTTGCATACACTCATCTCCCACCACTCCCCCGACATCCTGACAATAACCGAGACCTGGCTAAAACCCAGTACCCAGAGTGAAGAAATTCTCCCTCCAGGATATAACATCCTACGACAAGATAGACTAGGTAAAAAGGGAGGAGGTATTGCAATTCTCTATAAAAATACACTTACTGTACAGCCTCTGCAAATTCCCCTACCTAAATTTAATAACGCCGAAACCCTGGGCACTGTTCTACTCCTAAATAAGAATAAAAGTATCAACATACTCTGTGCCTATATCCCCCCAGGTAACAACTCCCCAACAATTGAAGACATCTTGCAATGGACTAATAAGAACCTCCCTCAAGAGACCATTCTATTAACAGACCTGAACCTAGATTGGCTAACTTGTAACTCCAAAAAACCCACTAACCATATCAATTTATATGTTTTTTCTCAACTCATAAATGAACCCACTAGAGTAGATAAAAAATCCCAAAAGAACTCATTACTGTATTGGACACTGGTAAACTACCCTGAACATTTATCAGACAGGCTGTTTACCAGATAGTCTAAGTGATCACCTCCTCACATTCCTCCTTCGTAAACACTCTAACATACCCAAACCCATAGTTATTAAAAAAGTCAGAGATTATCGCAATATTAACCCACATGATCTTAACAGTACCCTAAAGAAATGTAACTGGGAACCATTACGCACCCTTGAACTAGACCAAGCTGCTGACTATTTCAATAGTACTCTTACTTATATCCTTAACCTAATAGCCCCCATAAGAAAGATTAGAGCTAAAGTTAGCTTTGCTCCCTGGCTTAGTAGGTCCATTACAGCCTTACTAAAAACTCGAGACAAAGCATGGAAAACCTGGAAAAAAGATAAAACTACACTATCCAGACAAACCTACCAACAACTCAGGAATCAAGCTAAAAAACAAAATACTGAATAAGCAAAACCACTTCTTAAATATCCAAACCAAACACTCCAAAAAAACCAGAAGTTCTGGCATGCAATAAATTCACTATTAAAACCTGGAAAAACCACCACTCCAACTCCAGCTCCCACCTCCACTAATGATAATACTGACAAAGCCTCCCAATTTAACCACCACTTTACTGGATCAATCAAGACACTATCCACTCAACTATCTAAAAATAGCTACTCACCCCCACCAAAATTAACTACAGATACATCATCCTCTTTTATGCTCTCACCAGTTCCAACCTCCTCAATCAAAAAATATCTCTTAAAACTAATCTATCTATCTATCCCACAGATATGGAAAATTTCATATATTATTCCCCTTCATAAAGGTGGCAACTCTTATGATTTCTCTAACTATCGCCCCATTGCCATCTTGCCTCCCATATCTAAGATACTTGAGAAATGCATCCATTCCCAGGTCATGCACTTCCTAAATACAAATAACCTTCTCTCCAGCACACAGCACAGCTTCCGCCCACACCATAGTACAACTACCGCTCTTCTCTCTTTCACTAACCTGGTTAATAAACATAGAAATAATAATAACTTTGTATCTGCCACATTCCTAGACCTCTCAAAGGCCTTTGACATGGTCTCTCACCCCTGCTAATAGATTCTCTTACCTCCTTATCCTTTGCCCCCAACACTATTGCCTGGTTCAAATACTACCTCTCCAACAGACAGCAAGCTGTCAAATGGCAAGGCACACTATCACCCCTTCTTCCCACAACAATAGGCGTTCCCCAAGGCTCCATACTAGGTCCACTTCTTTTTTCTATTTTCACCAAAAATCTGCATACCTCTACTCAAAATGCCACACTCATACAGTATGCAGATGATTCCACCCTAATCTGCTCAGCCCCATCACTTACCACTCTTCAGCAACTCACCCAGGAATCATTTACCTCAGTGGAAAACTGGATCTCAAATATCCAACTTATCCTCAACCCCAATAAAACCAAACTACTCCTGTTCACCCCCAATAAATCACATAAACCTCCTCTTTCCTTCTCTATCACTTCCACAAATGGTACTGTAATCTCCCCTTCTCCACATACCAAACTCCTAGGCATTGAAATAGATAAACTCCACTTTGACATCCATATCTCACAAACCATCAAAAAAGTCCACAAAAAAAATGAGTACACTATATAGACACAACAACTTTCTTTCAGATCAGGCACAAGTCACCCTAGCCCAATCCCACCTACTGTCTACATTAATGTATGCAGCACCAATACTGACCCAAGTCAAAAAAACTGACCTTGACAAACTTGAGTCTTGTTATAATAAAGTGGCCAAGTTTGCTACCAGTTCCATCTACAGAACCCATCACTGCCTACCACTAAGGGAACTTCAATGGCTGGAATTCTCACAACTACTGACTTTCCACCAACTAGTCATCGCATATAATATTCTAAAATTCCCAGCACTAAAGCAACTAGTAACACACTATACAGCAAACCGTCCTCTTCGTTCTGCTGGTAAATCGCTTCTCTATATCTCCACAGCCAACAACACTGCAGGCAAAGCTCTTTTCTCACACTCTATAGCTAAATGCTGGAATAACCTCCCCTTAGCTGTGACCTCTGCTCCAAATACCTCACAATTCAAAAACAGGCTTAAACCATATCTTAGAGATTCATGGCTGTGTCCATGTACTACATAATACTATATCCATACTTCCTTCCTATTTTTTACCTCTGCGCACTCAATAAACATAACATCCTATACTGAAACCTATCTTTGCCTGTTACCATCTATGAAGTTTAACTTGTGTATGTATGTATATGATCATTTTTGTTTTTTTTTTTCTTCTCTTTTTTTTTTTCTCTCAGTGTAACTTTCTACTATAGAAAAAATGGTAATAATGTTTGTTGATAACAATGTTTTTGTATGTTATGTAAAGTTGTCTTTATGTGGAGCTTTTCTCCCTGGGCCTCCGCTGAAAATGGACCTCGTCCAGTCGGGACCATCCTGGTTAACAAATGTAAAATAAATAAATAAATAAATAAAATAAATTTTGCTTATGATATAAATAGCACATGTGAGTGAGGCAGATATCTGTCTCGGATGACCCCCCATGCTCTGGAACATGCTCCCCATCCATGTACAGCTTACTTAAGCATAACCATGACCAATGGATGGAAAGTCAGAAATTCACCCTAGGTTTAGTCCCCACATCTCTGACAGACAGAGGCAGACAGCAATGCCCAAACTAACATACCCCTCCACAAAACCTCTAGAAACTTCCTATCTTACTCCTTCCTAATAAATGCCCAAGATGCACAGGGACACAATTGGGTTGGATTGCATGGCTAGGCTTATAAAGGCCCTGGGAGTCAATAGTCTAGTAAGTAACAATCACACTCGTCCTTTCTTCTTGCCAGATACATGGCCATTACCAGAAACCAAAACCCCAATGCAAAACAAGGGTAGAAAACAGGAAGTGATTCCTCAGTGAGGTATTTCTTTATTTGCCAGATATTGGAATATCCAAGGGATGGTAAACAACTGAAAGTCATGCTGACACTGGAAATGTATGAATATGCTAACTAAAGACAAGAAAGTTCTAAAATGGTGTGTGCATAACAACCCACTTACACCAGCACATTCCCGCATAGTTACGGGTAGATGTATGCCATGCACATGGAAAGGAACCTGAGCTTTTGAGAAACTACCGGACAAGATGGAGGACACCTAGTGAAGAAGTTCCAGTAGTAAGGAATAAAGCAACATTGATCTAATGAGGAAATTATATCTTTTATTTACTAATCTAAAGAACTAGGTAGGGGTCCCAGATACAGAGTTCAGTCACTAATCAAGATGAAGGACTAGGCATTGCAGGTGGTTCTGTGTATGCATGCAGCACTACACTTTCCATTAAGCTTGTTCAATGGAAGCAGATAAAAAGGCCAAAAAGAATATCAGAAGCCCTCCACAGATAATATGACCAGCCAAGCCATACAACAAAAACTAAAAATTCTTAATGCCAAACAGTGCCCTGCATTGGTGATCAAATATAGCAGCACGAGAGGAAAAAAGTGGAGAAAAAGATGCACAGTAAATTATCAGAAGCCCATAACCCAGTCTCTGGCAAACAATTGGGTATTACTTAAGACATGCACACTGGCTCCATGACAAATCTACAAGTCAACAAAGAACAAAGTGAGCACTGTAGTTGGGTACCTTGCCTTTGTTCATTAAAAAAATGAAGGTGCAAATACATTTCAAATAGAAAATTTTAAAAAAAGCAAAAAAAAAAAAAAACTCAATTTTTAATAATAAGCAGGTAACACTAAATGTTGAATATAAAGCATAAAGAAGTCGAGACAAACCATGATCAAATGAAGTTATGTACTTGAAAAGTACAGTTTTGTACCTACCATAAATGTAGATGTTCGAGTGCTAATACAGCTGCAGTAATCACAGATGGGTTCTCTGCCGTCAGGCGGTCCCTCGGTCGGCCGAATTCCAAAGTCTTGGTCCGGCGTCGGTTGTTGTCGCTTTCTCTTCTGACGTCAGTGAGGCCAGAGTATATAAGACACAGCCGACGCCATGTTCTTCAGTCTTTCTTGCCCCAGATGTCAGGTGCCCCCAGAAGGAAGGCAATACATAAACTATGCTTATATGTATATATATACAAGCAATGCAATATAATCCAAAATAAGTGGTAGCAAGCAAATAAAACATAGCAGGATAACCCAGTCAGGTAGTATGAAGAGGTTGTTAGGCCCCATGCCTTTACCAAGTGGGGAAGGAGGGAGGGAAACCTGTACTGCAGCTGTATTAGCACTCGAACATCTACATTTATGGTAGGTACAAAACTGTACTATGTTCATCGTGCATACAGCTGCAGTAATCACAGATGGGTAGAGTCCCAAAGCTATGCACAGGGTGGTAGGTACTAGGAGGAACTGGGTTGAGCCAGAATGCCCTGCAAAACAGCAGTGGCAAAGCCTGCTCTTGTTCTGGAATATAAAGGCAGGTGGTAGTATTTTGTGAAGGTATGTACAGAACTCCAAGTGGCCGCCTCCAAAATATCTTTGGTAGGAACTCCTCTGAGGAAGGCTGTAGCGGTAGCTGTGGCCCTGGTGGAGTGTGATCTGATACCTGTAGGAACAGATTTCCCATGATAGGAGTAACAAAACCGTATGCAGTGGCCTATCCACTTTGAAATAGTCTGTTTTGTAACTGGCTTCCCTTGAGCCCCTACAGCATAGGACACAAAGAGTTGTTCTGATTTCCTGAAGGCCTTTGTTCTGTCCAAATAATAACGTAGCTGCCTATGGATGTCTAAGGAGTGTAGCAGCCTTTCCCCTTTGTTTTGAGGATTGGGGTAAAAGGTAGGTAGGTGTATGGCTTGATTTAAAGCTACCCTGGATACCACTTTAGGCATAAATGATGGGTTGGTACGAAGGGAAACCCTGTCCTGATGGAAAATGAGAAAGAGCTGCACCGCCATGAGGGCCTGTAGTTCAGAAACCCTACGAGCTGTAGTGATGGCCAGAAGGAAGGCTGTTTTCCAGGACAAATATTGCAAATCTGTTGAGGCAGCTGGTTCAAAAGGAGGCAATGTTAATTTTTCTAGTATGTAATTAAGATCCCAGGCTGGTATCGGTTGCTTCCTTGGTGGTCTGATATTCTTAGCCCCTCTGAGGAACTGTCGTAAGAGTGGGTGAGAAAATAAAGGAGGATCCATGTTGAATTCTGCAGAAATGGCTGAAGCATGGATTTTTATGGAAGAAAATGAAAGTCCACTGTTCAGCAGCTCGGCTAGGTACTGTAATACCTGAGGCAAGTTCAGTTTTCTAGGGTCCTGGCCTCTTTTCTCATTCCAAGAGCAAAACCGCTTCCATTTTGCGGAGTAAGCTTTTCTAGTAGATGGCCTTCTGGCTTCCAAAATGACATCCTGCACCTCCTTGGAGACTAGGGTCTGTTGTGGTGTTAAGGAATTTTCCATGCAGCGAGATTGAGTGTTTTCAGCTGACTGTGAAGAGTTTTGTAGCTGTGCTGAGTCAGCAGAAGAGGCATTAGAGGCAGGGACCAGGGAGGAGTATGTGTTAGGCTCCTCAGGAGTGGGTACCAGTGTTGCCTTGGCCAATCTGGAGCAATCAGTATCATCTTCGGTTTGTCTGTTCTTGCTTTCAAAAGCACCTTGGGCAGAAGAGGCAGAGGTGGGAATGCGTAAACTGTCCATGCTGTCCAACTGAATGAAAGGGCGTCCACTCTCCAGGCCTTTGGGTGAAAGGCCTTTGAACAAAACTTTTCCAATTGATGATTCCTGTGGGAGGCAAAAAGATCTATGTCTGGCCTCCCCATGCTTGGATTATTTCTGCAAACACCTGAGGATGTAACTTCCATTCGTGTGGATCTGTCATTTTTCTGCTTAGATTGTCTGCCAGTGTGTTTTCCAATCCTGGCAAGTACTGTGCTTGAAGTTCGATTTGTCTTTCCAGGGCCAAGTTCCAAAGAGTCATGGCTAGTCTGCACAAGGGGTATGAATGTGTTCCTCCTTGTTTGTTTATGTACCACATTACCGTGGTGTTGTCTGTTCTTATCAGTAATTGTCCTGGATGCAGGAAGTCCTTGAAAGCTGTAATTGCATTTATTACTGCTAGCATTTCTTTTTGATTGATGTGAAGGTGCTTCTCTTTTTGGGACCATTTTCCCTGAATGCACCTGTCCGTCATGTGCGCCCCCCAGGCGTAGTCTGAGGCGTCTGTGGTAATGACTTGCTTTGCTTGAGGCTTGCAGAATGGGAGGCCTGTGTTTGCTTGACATGCTTGGGCCCACCATAGAAATTCCTTTTGCAAACATGGAATTATTGGTATTATTGTTTCCAAACTCTGACTGTGTTGAGACCATAGGTTTTTTAGGTACCATTGAAGTTTCCTCATATGCAGCTTTGCAAATGGGGTTAAAAGAATGCAAGATGCCATGAATCCCAGAGCCTGCAGGATTTTCCTTGCAGTAAGCCTGGTACTTTTTGCTAGTATTTTGAAGTACTGAGATAGTTGCCCCTGTTTTTCTGGCGTTAGGTAGGCCATCTGGGTGTTTGTGTCCAAGTTGGCACCCAGGAAAGTTATTTTCTGAGATGGTGTTAGCCTTGATTTCTCTTTGTTGATTGTATATCCCAGAGAAAGCAGTAACCGTGTCACATATGCCAGATGTTCCAGAAGTATGTTCTTGCTGTCCGCTTGGATCAGGCAGTCGTCCAGATAAGGGTAAATTTGTATCCCTTGAAGTCTGCAGTAGGCAATCACTGATGCCAGGCACTTTGTGAATACTCTGGGCAGTAGATAAGCCAAAGGGCAATGCAGAGAATTGATAGTGGATTGAACCTGCAAGAAATCTGAGGTATCTTCTGCAGCTTTGTCTGATTGGGACATGCAGGTATGCCTCCTTGAGGTCCAATGTTACCAGCCAAAACTCCTTGCCCAGCATGGGAAGAAGCTGCTGTAATGTGAGCATCTTGAATTTTGGTACGAGTAGAAATGTGTTTAGGATGGATAAGTCCAAAATGGGTCTCCAGTCGGTTCCTTTCCTTGGTACCAGAAAAAGTCTTGAATAAAACCCTTGACCTTGTTGGTGAGTAGGTACCTCTTGAATAGCTCTCATGTTTATGAGCTTTGAAATTTGCAGTTGTGCCTCTGCCCTTTGATTTTGTGGCAGGTTTGGCATGCCTCTCATTTTTGGAAGAGTGTGAAAGTGAAATTTGTAGCCTCTGTTTATAATGTCCAAGATCCATTTGTCTGTTGTGACAATATGCCAATTGCTTGCAAATAATGCTAGTTTCCCTCCCAAAGGTGCTGCCAGCTGAGACATGCTTGGCATGGAGATGAGGGAGTCATTGGTTTTGCTTCCTGTATTGTTGTGCACTGTCTTCGCCACCTCTTGGAGCTGGAGTTTGCCATTGTCGGCCTCTATATGATCCTTGTGATTGCCCTCTGCCCCTTGTGCGTCTGTATCTACCTCTTTGGGGCTTGTCAGTGGTTGGAAAGGACCAGTTTTTTGAAAGCCAATTTCTGCTAAAACGTGGTGGTTGGACCTGTAAGAAGGCTTTGACAGTTTGCATAGATTTGGCTTTTTCTTCCATTTTCCATAGTATCTCCTCAGCATTAGTACCAAACAGCACATCCTTTTGTAAAGGAGCATCTAGAAGTTTAGCTTTCACATGATCAGGTAAATTTTGTTCCCTAAGCCAGGCATGTCTGCAAATGACTGATCCTGCAGCCGCCGCTCTACTTGAGGCCTCTAGGGCATCATAACCACATTGTAAGGTGTGTTTACCCACTTGTTCTGCACTATGCATCATATCCTGTAACTCCTTTAAATCTGGTTGTTCAGGTTGAGACATTTTGTTCCTTAATTGTGATAACAGGAACTGTTGATATTTAAGCATATGAAACTGACAATTTAAAGCCCTCGTGGCTAGGGTGGCCGAGGTATATACCTTTTTACCCCACCTTTCTAAAGATCTTGATTCCCTTTCTGCAGGAAGTGGGTTCTTGGCAGTGGAGGCCTTCAATCCCTTGGGGTCTTGTGAAATGGTTTCAGGGTCAGCATTATGGTTTTTGAAGAGAAATTGGTGAGAGCTGGGTACTCTGTAATACCTATCAGGTTTGACTGGTGCAGGAGGCAGAGAATCAGGGTTAAGACAAGCCTCCGAATAGACATCATCCAGTATGTCCAAAACAGGGGGTATAGCCAGAGGTCTGTGTTGAGGTAACAAAAGAAATTCCCTAAGTCTTTTCTTGGAATCTGAAAAGTCTTGGCCTTCCCAATGGAAGTGTTCCCTCAAGGTGTGTAAGGTTTCCCCAAAGGAAAAATCCTCAGGGGGGGGATACAGACGGAATGGACTGTTCTGCATCCGAATCCTCAAAAGGAGAGTAAGAGTGTTCCTCTGCATCAGACTGTTCTGATAAAATGGATCCCTGATCAGAAGAGGGAGAATCTTCCTCCACTCTGGGTCTCTTGTCTGGAGGGGGTTGAGAACCTCTGATAAGAGTAATTAAATCCTCAGCCATTTTAAGCATCTGTTTTTTAGGCATGGGACCTGGAGGTGGGCCCTGTGCAACAGGCCTTGTGGGATGCCTGGCTGCTTTGGATTTAGTAAAGGCCTTAATTGAAAAAGAAGATGAGGGCCTAAATACACCATGGGTGGAGGTGGACCTGTCCACATTAGTAGGCTCAACATTAGCTGAGGCTTCGGTTGTAGTCTGGGAAAGGGCCGAGGACCCAGCGGTCTCGGGTACAGAGGACACCGCCAAAGGAGTGTCGTCGGTAGTCAGGGACTGCAAAGGCGTCTCGCTGAGAACCGGACCACGTATAGCCTGTTTTGGCGTGGTGTCGGCAGGGACCACGGGCCTCGCGTGTCGGTCCTTTTCCTTGTGTTTTTTGGATAAAACGGTAGTCTGAGTGTCCGACGACATTTTATAATCAAAAGCTTTACCAAAGTAGTGCTGGGCGAACTCCGCCCGATGCTTAATAGTGCGTTTATTTAAGGTAGCGCAAAAGCGACAGCCCGAGACGTCGTGGTCTGGGCCCAAACAAGGTATGCAGAGGGAATGGAAGTCCTTATGCGGTATTTGCTTCCCACAAGAAATACAATTATTAACTTTTTCTGACATCGGTCTGAGGCAAGAAAAGTTTCCCCAACGGGGTACTTAGCTTTAATGAAGACTTCGGTTTCCAAAATATTCGTAATTCAGGAGCTGGCCGACCGGCACTTGCGAACTGCTTCTGCTTCGGGCACCGCGCGGCAAAAAAGACTGAAGAACATGGAGTCGGCTGTGTCTTATATACTCTGGCCTCACTGACGTCAGAAGAGAAAGCGACAACAACCTACGCCGGACCAAGACTTTGGAATTCGGCCGACCGAGGGACCGCCTGATGGCAGAGAACCCATCTGTGATTACTGCAGCTGTATGCACGATGAACATCTGTGTTCTAATAATTATTCACTCCAATGGGAATAATACTTTCAGCTATTGCCAGCCCATCACATGATGCACATGCGCACTATGGTCCATGTCATACAGCACCCACCAATCTACAGGATGAGGAAGGAAACCAGAAACACTAGTGAAAACTCACAAAGACAAAGGGAAGACGTGCAAATTCTGCACACAGAAAGCTCCTCAGTAAGAAACCAATCTGAAGAAAACTGTAAATTTGTACAATAACATAAAAAATAAAGGTGCCTACTATACCCAACTCTAATCCCAAAGCACAAATACTACTGTTTAAAATAAAGGCTATGAAGAGGCAACATAAAATCCAAGTAACACATTACAAAACTGCTTATGTGGAATTACTGCCTTACTCCCTTTAAACAATGTAGTGCATGGATATAATAGGAAAAACACTGAAGCTCAGACATATGCACCAGTTAACAAAAAGGCTCAAATGTTCACTGATACTGCACAGATGTTTTTCTCTTGCAGTTATTTTGTGTCTAACTGCTAAACTGTTTGCCAAAATATAAAAATAAAATAGTCATCTGATAACAGAGTAAACTGACTGATCTTCCTTAACCTTTTCAGCCATGATCCAGGCAGAAAGAGAAAGAACAAAGGCAAATGTTATATGAAAGGTCAATTTAGAGTAGTAAGTCAATCATTATCAGGTGTCTAAGAGGTGAGAGCAAATCAGAGAATTCAGAGGACAACAACATGTTCAAATTAAGAATATAAAGACCACAACAACCGTAAATGGGGACCAAGAAGAAATTCCTCATCCTGAAGTTGTGAGATACAAACATTGATAATTCTAACACCCTGTAAGAGGTTAGCTCTGAATGCTAATTTTGGAGGTGGAAAGTTTGGCCCTTGTCAAGAAGTACTGACGATAAGTTTGATAAATGTGTGCTGTGGGGGTGACCATAGACAACAAGCACTGAAAAGGAATGCAGACGGTAGACAGGTGACCCTGGACAGCAAGCAACGAATGAGAAGTTATGTACCTACCATAACGTTCCATGTTAGTTGTCTTCTCTCGCCTTCTTTCTTGCTGGATGGGTTCGGAGCCGATCCTCGGCTCCGACTCGGCCACTTACTAAAGCTCGAGAGCTAATTTTACCGGCTCGAGGCAACCCTATATCCCATGATGCAAGGCGATAACTACCCAGATCTCGTTTGGTAGCTAAGGAAAAATTATGCAATATATTCCTCCAACTGGAGAGGAGGAGGAAGAGGTAATAATTCTTCGAAAAGGACCAACTTGATTTAGTGACACTAGTAAGCTAATTAGCTGGCAAAACTGGATCTGGACTCTTCAAGGAAGAGGAACAATCTTCTCGGTCTGACCAGGCTAGGGGGATGGTGGGAGGGACACAAGAAAGAAGGCGAGAGAAGACAACTAACATGGAACGTTATGGTAGGTACATAACTTCTCAATGTTAAGTTGTCAATCTCGCCTTCATTCTTGCTGGATGGGACCGCGTCCCTAGCACCTTTATCCTGGGTGGCTCAATGGAACAGACTCTTGAGAACGGTGGAACCAAAATTTGCTCGGTTTCTGGAGGCCAAGTCCAATTTGTAATGCGAAACAAAGGTATGAGGAGAGGCCCATGTGGCTGCTGCATAAATAGTGTCTATTGGAAGTCTAGCCTGAAAAGCTGTAGATGTAGCTAGTGCTATGATTGAATGGGGGCTTTTGGCCTAGAAGTCAACTCTTTACCTCTGAGTTGATAAATGCATGTAATCACAGAAGACAGCCACCTAGATAGGGTTACCTTGGATACCGGAAGGCCTTTCCTGTTCTCTGCATAGGATAAAAACAGTTGATCAGATTTCCTAAATTGTTTGGTTCTGTCCAGATAATATCTGAGTTGGCGGTGAACATCGAGATAATGTAGTTTGGGAAAAAAACTGGAAGATCAATAGATTGATTTAAGTTAGTCTGCGATGCCACTTTGGGTAAGAAAGACGGATTAGTCCTTAGAGAAACTCTGTCTTTGTGGAAGATTAAGTAGGGAGGACGAATGCAGAGGGCATGAAGCCCAGATACTCTTCTGGCAGAAGTAATGGCGACCAGAAAGAGTGTCTTCCAAGAAAGAAATTTCAATGAACAGGTAGCCGCAGGTTCAAAGGGGGGAAGAATCAAGGATGTTAAGATTAAATTTAGATCCCACTGTGGTGGGGGGTCTCTAATCGGAGGCTTAAGTAAAAATATACCTTTAAGGAATGCCTTGCAAAGTTTATGTGACATGATGTTGTGGTCCAACAAGCCGATATGAAAATTTGAAATGGCTGCCAACTGAACTTTTACTGTGGAGGAAGAAGATCCTGAGTGAAAAATTTCGGCTAGGAAGTCCAAGACCGAATGAATTGGAGCTGTAAAGGGATCTATGTTCCTAGCTTTTGCCCAGAAGGAGAAACGTCGCCATTTACTAGTATAAATCCTTCTGGTGGAAGATTTAAGGGAAGCTACTATGATATCTTGGACGGGATTAGAAATCATAGGAAGCCTGGCTAGGGACGGAAGTGGAGCAACCAAGCAGTGAGGTTGAGAGAAGGTATGGATTGGTGCAGCTGCCCCGACTGGTGGGTCAGAAGATCTGGAACCGGGTCCAGATGCCATGGCTGTACCAAAAGATAATGATGCAGAAACGGAAACCATATCTGTCGAGGCCAATAAGGGGCAATGAGAATCATCTTGGCTCTCAAGGCGGTTGCTTTCTGAATTACTTGTGGTATTAGAGGAAAGGGAGGAAAGGCATAGAGAAGTCCCCGGGGCCAATCTTGGATTAGAGCGTCTCTGGGGGGATGGCCTGGAAGGGGGAAGAGGGAGAAGAAGTCGGGGCATTTGCTGTTTTGGGATGTAGCAAAAAGATCGCAGCAAGGAAGGCCCCACTTCTGAAAAATCTCTTCCGTCACAGATTGTTTGAGAGACCACTCGTGAGGCATGAGAATAGCTCTGCTCAACCTGTCCGCTATGATGTTGGACTTCCCGGGGATATGCGTTGCTATCAGAAACCGCTGTGATGAGATTGCCCACTGCCAAAGTCGGAGTGCCTCTCGACACAGGGGATAGGACTTGGTTCCGCCCTGCTTGTTGATATACCACACTACGGACATATTGTCCGTTTGGACTGCAATAGTCCCCAGGGGAAGAGAGTAGTGGAGGGCTTGCAACGTTAAAAGCACTGCTCTCATCTCCAGGACATTTATATGCAGGTGGCATTCGAGAGGTTGCCAAGTGCCATGGACCATCCTGCCCTGATAATGCCCGCCCCCACCCGATCAGGGAGGCGTCTGATGTAACCGTGGCGACCGGGGAGGGAGGAACAAAGGGTCTGCCCTGATGGACTTGAGGGGACAATATCCACCAGGTCAGATGCCTTTTGCAAGTTGGAGTTATCATGACCCTGTGACGCATTGGAAGTCGTTGAAAGGACCATTGGGCGAACAGCATCCACTGTAGGAGACGCATGTAAAAGCGGGCAAGGGGAAGAAGTGTTATGGCGGCCGCCATAAGACCTAAAACTTTCAGGACAAACCTGGCCTGAATTTTGTCGCTCTGGAGAATCACATGGACGTGGTTTTGAATATCCAAGATCCTTTGGTCTGTTAACTTTGCTGAAAGTTGTACGGTATCCAAATTGGCGCCTATAAAGGTAATAGATTGACAAGGCGACAAGGCAGATTTTTCGAAATTTATAGAGATCCCTAGCCCTCTGCAAATGTGAATGGTGTAATCTCTAGCTTGGAGAAGTTGATGCCTGGTGGTGGCAGTGAGGAGCCAGTCGTCTAGATATGGAAACACCTGGAATCCTTGACGTCTCAGGTGAGCCGTAACCGCTGCCATACATTTGGTGAACACTCTGGGGGCTGTAGTGAGTCCAAATGGCAGGGCTCTGAATTGGAAGTGACTGGACCCCAGCCGAAAGCGGAGAAACCTTCTGGAGCGCCTATGAATTTTGATGGGATAGTACGCATCCTGAAGGTCCACCGAGCACATCCAATTGTCCTTGCCCAGAAAGGGTAGAATGGACTGAAGCGTGACCATCCGGAATCTTGTTTTCTTTTCAAACTTGTTTAGTTTGCTGAGATCTAATATTGGTCTCCAGTCCCCTGTCTTTTTTGGTACTAAAAAGAACCTTGAGTAGATTCCGGATCCTATTTGGTCTGCTGGGACTGGCTGGATGGCTCTTTTTGCTAGCAGCTTTGATATTTCTGGTACTGCTAGTTCCCTTAGACCGGGTGGAACATCTGGAAGGGTTCCCTTTTGCTGAATTGGGGTTTGGATAAAGGGAATTTTGTAACCCTCGGATATGATCGACTGTACCCATTTGTCTTGAGAAAGGGAAAGCCAGGCTTTTGGGTACAGCGATAATCTTCCCCAGACTGCCTCCGAAGGTGGACAATCGGGCAACACCTCAGGGATGCTGGAAGGGTTTGTCAGAGAGAGGCTCCCTGCTACCCTGATTCTGCGGACCTCCTCTGCCCCTAGGGCGGCGTCTGTTATTGTTACCCCCTCTGCCTCTGGGGGTAAACTGACCTCGTGCGTCAGGCGTGACTCCTTGAGATTTGCGGAACCACATTTTCCCTCCCTTCTGACCTTTTGGGAAAGGTCTTGAAGGGGTGGAGAAACGGACTCCTACGGCAGAAAGAGTCTTGCCATCTTGTTCGCATCTAGTCAAGGTGTCTTTCACTTGAGGTCCGAACAAGGTCGAACCATCAAAGGGAGAGTTTGTGAAGGACGCCTTGAAGGGGTCTGCAAAATTACAAAGTCGCATCCAGGAGTGACGCCTTAAAGCCACTCCTGTGCCTGCGGCTCTACTCGCTCCATCGGCTGCATATGAAATGAGCCGCATGGAGGAGTTTACTATAGAGTTTAGGGTTCCTAGCTGTGAGTTAATCTTGTCCTGGGACCCAGCAGCTGACGGATCCTGTAAAACTTCTCCCAACTCTTTAAGAACATCTCTTTGAAGGCAGGTGAAGTGACACAAGTAATTCAGCGACCGCATGGCAAAGGTCGCTGAAGAAAATATCCGCTTGCCGTACCTATCCATAGTCCTGGAATCCTTGTTAGGAGGATGGACAGGTACTGAAGGATCAGCTAGTTCCTTCTTGGTGGTTGCAGCCACCACCATGGCATCAACCGGGACACCTTTTGTCAAAAATTGCCTATCAGGTGGGGCCGTGATGAATTTAGAAGGCCTCCGAGGAGTGGGTTCCACCGAATCCGGGGCCATCCACGCCTTGCGAGCCACCACGTCCATAAGAGGGTCGAAAGGCGGAGACACCCAGGAGGTGGAGGGTCGAGAACCGAACGCCTCCAGGTATAGCAACTCATCCTCGGAAGGATTAAGGGAAGGCCAGTTCCCCCTCTGCTTAAGGAGTTCAAGGATGTCTGAGAAAGAGACATCCTCAGAGGGGGACCTTGGGGATCCCTCAGACTCATCCAAGTCAGTATCGGATTTAATAGACTCAGGGGAGTCTAGATGTTTCCTCTTACATGTCCTCTTACGCGGAGGCTCACCTGACGGGTCAGGAGAAGCCTCGGAAGAGGAAGATATTCCCAGTGGGGAAACCTGAGGCGTTGGATCTCTGGGTCCGGGAGCAAGAGAGTGGGAAGAGACGTCAGCAGGCACTGTAGTGGGAGGAGCTGATGGAACTGACCGTTGACTACGCCCTGGGGCTAGTACACTCCTCATCACCTCGAAGGCTCCCCCATCAGAGAGACCAGAAGGCTCCCGCTCCGAAGAGATAGGAACCCCAGGCCGCACCGACAGGGATGGCTCCAAGGCTGATGGGGCTGAGCTCACCAGCGCCGAAGCTCCGAGAGGGAGAACGGGGTCGGACAAGGGTCCGATGCCACTCGCCCCCTCGGAGCCGACGAGAGAGACCAGACGCCCGGATCCCTCCAATGAAGGCATCAAGGAGGAAATCGGAGCAGATGACGGAGCCGAAGGAAGGTGTGGTATCGGCTCCGAAGTCACAACAGTCACGGCTCCAAGGAGCTCCAGCTCCGAGCTCTGTAAGAGAGTCGAAGGAGGAATGTTAGGTGGATGTGTAATAGCTACCGTCTGTTGAGACGGGCTATGGAGCATTTGGGCCAATGCCTGAGACTTTAATAGTCTACTCACCACTCTCTCAAGGTCGTGGTCGGACAGCCTGGACGACCGAGAAGACCGGCTCCGATGGCTCAGCTCCGAGAGCAGGGGTGATCTCGGAGCCGAATGTATCGACTCCAACGAGGGGGATCTTGATCTCTTTCTTGAGATAGGAGAAGCCGAAGGAGCCGAGGATACGTCGGCTCCAACCGGAGCCGACACTGAGTGCCCAGATATAGCAGTATCGGCGCCGGATGGAGCCGATACTGTAGCTTGTGACATAGAAGGATCGTCTCCGGCCGGAGCCGATCTCGTCACAGAAAACGAACCAGTAGCCGATGGCTTAGGGCTTGGAGCCGAAGGCTTAACTGGTTTCGAGGGCTTCCGGAGCCGACTTAGTCGGGAGCTCTCAGGCTTTAATAAGCCCCTCAGTATTAATTTATTTCTGCGCTCCTGCAGGACTCTTGGGCTGAAGGCATGGCAGACAGCACAAGAGTCCTGCAGGTGCAGAGGTCCCAGGCAGTAAACACAAGAAGTGTGACCGTCTGTCAGAGACATCTTCTGACAGCACGAGTCACACTTCTTGAAGCCTGAGACCTTTGTGTCCTTCGACATAACTGTGTCGAGTAACACTAAGTGACAAAAACACAGACACACACACAATAAACACCCAATCCAATAAAATTAAAACAGGGATAGAAACACACTCAAACACCACACAGAATCCCTGACAAAAATTAGGAAAGGGGGGGGGGGGCTTAAGGCCTAACTTAGAGGATGGGATAAATAACTGGAAAAATAGGGAACACTAATGGGAAAAAAGGTTAAACTAATCGTTAAGAGTTTACACAACAACGGTAGTGACTAAAACTAAAGGGGAGCGACTAAAGGTCTGAAATTTGAAAAAACTTACCAGAGCCGGTAAAAAGAGCACCTCGCAAGCGAAAGCAGCAAACGAGATCTGGGGAGTTATCGCCTTGCATCATGGGATATAGGGTTGCCTCGAGCCGGTAAAATTAGCTCTCGAGCTTTAGTAAGTGGCCGAGTCGGAGCCGAGGATCGGCTCCGAACCCATCCAGCAAGAATGAAGGCGAGATTGACAACTTAACATCATGAATTTTAAGAGGTGAGAAGAGAAGAACCTGAGTAACATGCAATGAAAAATATGAGAGGTGGTGCAACTACAGTACAGCTATTAGTGAGGGAAAGTCCCAAAGATTGCATTTTGCAAATCTGGTGGAGAAATTTTGAAATTTAGTCAAGGTGCAAGGATATTTCAGACAGTAAAATCCAGACTTGTACCACTGGCAGTTAGTAACACTTCTGGATAAAACTTTCAGAATGCGTATCTCATGGGTCTATGTCATGAACACTGAGGTGTCCCTGTGTAGTTCCATCTTAATAAGAGATTTTGTGTAACAATACTATGGCATATAGAGGTAAAGCCCAAATATAACCTAGACAACCCAGGATCAACTAGTGATCTAGATGCTAAGGGAGCTGACCAAGGAAATGGGACTAAGAAAATTAAAGAATACAGCTGCCTCAGGTCACTGCAATACTGACACCCGGTGAAGGGAAGCTCCAGCAGGAGGCAGCAACAAGGCCAAGAACGTGTGCTCAGTCTAAGTGGCACAATGCAGAGCAGCCAGTACTTGCTGGGTTTGTGGAAGCACAAACTTGTGTCACTGGGCCAACACTGCAGATGATGCCTTAGCAGTGCACATACCAAGCTCCAACAGGGAGGAGCTACAGACCAAATTTCTGATCCTTGAAGAGATGACAGTCTCTCTAGTGGTGGACACTCACTACCACCACTGGGTGAACAGCCATAGGAAGAAGGGAGAATAAATTGTATGGGCAGTTGACTGAGGGGAGGTTGATGGTTAGCAGCAGTGATTCAAGTAAAGAAAAAGTGCAAGGGGAGGGGGGTTAATTTATCACTAACAGTAAAAATAAAAAAAAAAGAAGTTATGTACTTACCATAACATTCCATGTGAGTTGTTCCTTTCATCTTCATTCTTACTGATGGGTTCAGAGCCACTCCCTCGGCTCCGAGTCAGCCAAATTGCAAAGCTCGAGGTCTCCAAACAGTTTGAGGCCGAAACCCTATCCCATGATGCTCCTCTACTTCCCTCAGATCTTGTTTGCTGCCACCTAGTAACATACTCAGAGTAAAATACCAAACTCATATTTCTAGTAACCAGTGAAAGGAAAAAAAAACTCCTCAGAAAAGACCAAAACAGGCTGAAAGAAACAACTCTCGAACTTCCAGGCATTGGTTGGGGGTAGGAGGGTGGTTGTAAGAATGAAGGCGAGAGGAACAACTCACATGGAACATTATGGTAAGTACATAACTTCTTTATGTGAAGTTGTTCAATCTCATCTTTATTCTTACTGATGGGTAGCGTCCCCAGCACCACAATCTTGGGTGGCTCACGGGAGTACATGTGTAAGGACAGCAGAAGCCCTGACCCTAGAGATCTTGAATACTTTGTAATAAGTGATGAAGGTATGTGGCTTTGACCATGTGGCTGCCACACAAATAGAATCTATTGGTAGCCTAGCGAAAAAGGCTGTAGAAGTAGAGACAGCTCTAGCGGAGTGAGCTTTAACTTTGTTCTCGAAGGGAATATATGCAGAACTATAAATAAAGGATATGCAGTCCGAAAGCCACTTAGATAAGGTAGGTTTGGAAACTGCGGCACCCTTCTTGGAATCTGAAAATGACACAAACAGCTGGTCAGACTGTCTATGGTCTTTTGTCCCGTCTAAACAGAAACAAAGTTGTCTGTGAACATCAAGCTTGTGAAGCATATTCTCCAATTGATTAGTATGATTAGGAATGAAAACTGGCAATTCAATGGTTTGATTAAGGTTGGATTCTGAGCAGACCTTTGGTAGGAAAGAAGGGTTTGTTCTGAGGGAAACTATCTTTGTGGAATATCAAATATGGATGCCTTACCAATAGGGCCTATAATTATGAAACTCTGCGCGCAGAGGTGATAGCCACTAGGAAAATAGTTTTCCACGAAAGGAATTTCAATTCACAGGAAGATGCCGGTTCAAATGGAGAAAGAATAATCTTCGACAGAACAAGATTTAGATTCCATAGAGTAGTGGGGGATCTAACAGGAGGCCTCAAATGTATTGCACCCTTTAGAAAGGCCTTCGCCATTGTATGAGACATGACATTGTCCCCTAGTTCACCAATATGAAAATTTGATATAGCAGCCAGTTGAACTCGAATAGTTGCTGCTGTGGCCCCTTCATTAAATAGTTTGGTCAAGAATTCCAATATATCTGCCATCGAAGCCAGGAATGGATCAATGTTGCTCTGCCTAGCCCATATTGAAAATCTCCTCCATTGGCTAAGGTAAAGTTTTCTAGTTGAGGATTTATGGGAGGACAATAGTATATGTTGAGCTTCTGCGGACAGATTTTGGAACCTGGCTATTCTTGGAATTGGAGCAGCCACGCTGTCAGTTTGATGGACTGTAGAGAAGGGTGAAGAGCTCCTGAAGAGTTAGAAGGTCCAGCACTGGGTCTGGGATCCAGGGCTCTTCCAAAAGATGAGGCTTCAGTAAAGGGAAAGTACAGTTTTGTACCTACCATAAATGTAGATGTTCGAGTGCTCATACAGCTGCAGTCATAACAGATGGGTTATCCTGCCGTCAGGCGGGTCCTCGGTCGGCCGAATTCCAAAGTCTAGGTCGGGCGTCGGTTGTCGTCGCTTCTTCCCTGACGTCAGAGCGCCTGGGGTATAAAAGAGGCAGCCGACGCCATTTTCTTCAGTTTTTCTTGCCCCAGATGTCAGGTGCCCCCAGAAGGAAGGCAAACATAATGTTATGCAAAGATGCAATGTTGATAAATCAAAAACAGTAGTTGCAAGCAAATACACCATAAAAGAATACCCCAAAAAGGTTATATGAAAAGTGTTTGTCATAAGGCCTGTCCTAAGAGGGGTTGGAGGGAGGGAAACCTGGACTGCAGCTGTATGAGCACTCGAACATCTACATTTATGGTAGGTACAAAACTGTACTATGTTCATCATGCATACAGCTGCAGTCATAACAGATGGGTAGAATCCCAAAGCTAAGTAAGGGTGGTAGGCACTAAGTGGAACTAGGAGGGGCTAGGATGCCCTGCAGGACTGCTGTGGCAAAGCCCGCTCTAGATTTTGAGTATAGTGGGAGGTGATAGTGCTTGGAGAAAGTGTGCACTGAACTCCAGGTGGCTGCTTCCAAAATGTCCTTGGTAGGGACCCCCCTGAGGAAGGCTGCAGAGGTAGCTGTGGCTCTGGTGGAGTGGGATCTGATGCATGCAGGCACAGTTTTTCCATGAAATGAGTAACAAAAGCGTATGCAGTGGGCTATCCATTTTGAAATTGTCTGTTTGAAAAAGCCTTTCCCTGAGCACCTACAGCATAGGACACAAAGAGTTGCTCAGATTTCCTGAATGGCTTTGTTCTGTCCAAGTAGTAACGTAGTTGTCTGTGAATGTCCAAGGAATGTAGTAGTCTTTCCCCTTTGTTTTGTGGATTAGGATAAAAAGTAGGTAAGTGGATAGTCTGATTCAAAGCTACACTGGATACTACCTTTGGCATAAAGGTAGGATTGGTTCGTAAGGAAACTCTGTCCTGATGGAAAATGACGAATGGTTGCACAGCCATGAGGGCCTGTAGCACTGAAACCCTGCGTGCTGAGGTGATAGCCAGAAGAAAGGCTGTTTTCCATGACAAGTACTGTAACTCTGTTGAAGAAGCTGGCTCGAAGGGAGGAAGGGTCAGCTTTTTCAATACGTAGTTGAGGTCCCAAGCAGGGACTGGTGGTTTCCTTAGGGGTTTTATATTCTTTGCCCCTCTGAGGAACTGCCTTAAGAGAGGGTGAGAGAATAATGGAGGATCTGTGTTGTATTGTGCAGAAATGGCTGAAGCTTGGATCTTGATGGAGGAGAAGGAAAGTCCATTGTTTAATATCTCAGCTAGGTACTGTAAAATTTGAGGTATATTTATTACCCAAGGATTCTGTCCCTTTTCGAGATTCCAGGCATAAAATCGTTTCCATTTGGCGGAGTAAGCCTTTCTAGTCGAAGGTCTTCTGGCCTCCAAGATGACATCCTGCACCTCCTTGGAGAGGAGAAACTGTTGGGAAATCAAGGAATTCTCCATGCAGCTAGATTTAGAGCTTTGAGATGGCTGTGACGGGTTTTGTAGTTGTGCTGGGACAACAGAAGAGGGACTAGAGGTAGGATCCATGGTGGGGAGTGTGTCAGGCTCCTCAGAAGCAGATACCAGTGTTGTCTTGGCCAGTCTGGAGCGATGAGAATAATTTTCGGCCTCTCTGCTCTGGCTTTTAATAGAACTTTGGGCAGCAGAGGAAGAGGCAGGAAGGCATACACTGTCAGTGTTGCCCAATTGAAGGAAAGTGCGTCCACTTTCCAGGCCTGTGGATGATAGGTCCTTGAACAAAATTTTTTCAACTGGCAATTTCTGTGGGTAGCAAAGAGATCTATGTCTGGCTGTCCCCATGCCTGAGTTATCTTTGTGAAAAGTTGAGGATGCAACTTCCATTCGTGTGGATCTGTCATATTTCTGCTTAGGTTGTCTGCCAGTGTGTTTTCCTTCCCTGGCAGGAATTGTGCCTGCAGTTGAATTTGCAATTCCTGTGCTGTGTTCCATAGGGTCATGGCTTGCCTGAAAAGGGGGTATGAATGAGTTCCCCCCTGTTTGTTTATGTACCACATCACTGTGGTGTTGTCTGTCCTTATCAATAGCTGGCCTGGATGCAGTAGGTCTTTGAAGGTCATAATAGCCTTTTGCACGGCTAGCATTTCCTTTTGGTTGATGTGGAGGTGCTTCTCTTTTCGGGTCCATTTTCCCTGAATGCACTGATCTGTCATGTGTGCTCCCCAGGCGTAGTCTGAGGCGTCTGTTGTGATGATTTGAGTTGCTGGAGGTACACAGAAAGGAAGACCTGTGTTTCTTTGGCAAGCTTGAGTCCACCACAAAAATTCCTTTTGAAGGCATGGAATGAGTGGGATAATTGTTTCCAAGCTGTGGCTGTGTTGAGACCATAAGTTTTTCAGGTACCATTGAAGTTTCCTCATATGCAGCTTTGCACATGGAATTAGTAGGATGCAAGATGCCATGAATCCCAGAGCCTGCAGGATTTTCCTTGCAGTTAGCCTGGTGTAAGTTGCCATTTTTCTGAAGTATTGAGACAGTTGCCCTTGCTTGTCTGGCGTGAGGTAGGCCATATGGGTAGTTGTATCCAAGCTGGCACCCAGGAAGATTATTTGTTGAGAGGGTATTAGTTTTGATTTCTTTTTGTTGACTGTGTATCCCAGGAAGTTCAACAGTTTTATTACAAACGCCAGGTGCTGCAGTAGTATGTCCTTGCTGTCCGCTTGGATCAGGCAGTCGTCCAGATATGGGTAGATTTGTATCCCTTGTAGTTGCAGAAGGCGATTACTGATGCCAGACATTTCGTAAACACTCTGGGCGCAGTAGATAAGCCAAAGGGTTGAACCTGCAAGAAATCTGAGGTATCTTCTGCAATCTTGTCTGATAGGGACATACAGGTATGCCTCCTTGAGGTCCAATGTTACCAGCCAAGACTCCTTGCCCAGCATGGGAAGAAGCTGCTGTAATGTGAGCATCTTGAATTTTGGCACCTGTAGATATGTGTTTAGGATGGATAGGTCTAAGATAGGTCTCCAATCTTTGTCTTTCCTCGGTACCAGGAATAGTCTGGAATAAAACCCTTGACCTTGTTCTTTTGCAGGTACCTCTTGAATTGCTTTCATGTCTATGAGAGCTGAAACTTGTTTTTGTGCCTCTGCCCTTTGATTTTGTGGCAGGTTTGGCATGCCTCTCATTTTTGGAAGGGTGTGAAAGTGGAACCTGTAGCCTCTGTCTATAATGTCCAGAATCCATTTGTCTTTTGTAACAATATGCCAATTTTTTGAGAATAATGTCAATTTTCCGCCCAAGGGTGCTGCCATTAAAGCTTTGCTTGGCAGGTGTAGGGGGGGAAGTCATTGTGTCTGTTTTCTAAAAGACTGTGATCTATCTTCTCCACCTCTTGGGGTTGGTGCTTGCCACTGTCTGGCTCTGAAGGATCCTTGACGTTGCCCTCTGCCCCATGGGCGCCTGTATCTGCCCCTTTGAGGTCTGTCCGTGGCTGGAAAGGACCAATTTTTTGAAGGCCAGTTTCTGCTGAAATGTGGAAGCTGTACCTGCAGGAAATCTTTCACTGTTTGCATTGATTTCGCTTTTTCCTCCATTTTCTTTAGCACCTCCTCAGCTTTAACACCAAACAATACATCTTTTTGAAGAGGTGCATCTAATAATTTAGCTTTGACATATTCTGGTAAGGTTTGCTCTTTGAGCCAAGCATGCCTACGTATAACAGACCCCGTAACAGCAGCTCTACATGAGGCCTCTAAAGCATCAAAACCACACTGCAAGGTATGTTTACCCACTTGCTCTGCACCATGCAACAAATCCTGCAACTCTTTTAAATCTGGTTGTTCTAGTTGTGTCATCTTGCTTTTCAGCTGAGATATCAAAAACTGTTGATACTTTAACATATGGAACTGACAGTTTAATGCCCTCATGGTTAAAGTGGCCGAGGTGTACACCTTTTTCCCCCACCTTTCTAAAGCTCTGGAATCTCTCTCTGAAGGTAATGGATTTTTAGCAGTAGAGGCCTTAATTCCCTTGGGACCCTGTGAAATTGTTTCTGGGTCAGCAGTATGACTTTTATATAGGAACTGGTGAGAATCAGGAACCTGATAATACCTGTCTGGTTTAACGGGAGCTGGAGGCAAAGAATCAGGATTAAGGCTGGCTTCTGTGTACACATCATCCAATATATCTAAAACAGGAGGGATAGCCAGAGGCCTGTGCTGGGGGAGCAGAAGAAATTCCCTGAGCCTTTTCTTGGAATCTGAATAATCTTGGCCTTCCCAGTGAAAGTGTTCCCTCAATGTATGCAGGGTTTCCCCAAAAGAGAAGTCCTCAGGGGGGGGAGACCGAGGGAATAGACTCCTCAGCATCAGAGTCTTCGAATGGAGAATAGGCATAATCCTGGTCCTCAGAAAGTTCTGAGGTAATAGAAGCTTGATCTGAGGAAGGGTAGTCTTCCTCTAATCTGGGCCTTTTGTCAGAGGGGGGATGAGAACCCCTGATAAGAGTAATCAAATCCTCAGCCATTTTAAGCATCTGTTTTTTAGGCATGGTGCCTTGAGAGGGGGTCTGAGGAACCTGTTTTTTGGTTTTCATGGCTGCCTTAGATTTAGTGAAGGCTTTAATAGAGAAGGAGGAAGGCCTGAAGACCCCTTGAGAAATGGCAGGCCTGTCTAAATTCTGAGTTTCCCCGCCAGGAGTGGCGTCGGGATCTGTAGTAGGAATGGGGGACGAGGAGCCTGCGACCTCGGGTACTGAAGACACCGGTAATGCATTGTCATCGGTACTCAGGGGCTGCGTAGGCGCCTCGCTGAGTACCGGAGAACTGGTAGTCGGCCTTAGCGTGGTTTCAGTAGGTGGTGCGGACCTCATGTGTCGGTCCTTATCTTTGCGTTTTTTGCTCAAAACTGGAGTCAGAGTATCCAACGACATAATATAATTACATTTTTTGCCAAAAAAGTGAAGGGCGAACTCCGCCCGACGCTTAATAGTGCGCTTATTGAATCTAGCACAAAAACGGCAGGCTGAGATGTTGTGGTCTGGGCCTAAGCAAGGTATACAGAAAGAGTGGAAATGCTTATGCGGTATTTGCTTCCCACATGAAATGCAATTATTAACTTTGTCTGACATCGGTCTGAGGCAAGAAAAGTTTCCCCAACGGGGTACTTCGCTTTCAAGAAGACTTCGGCTGAAATACTTTCGTAAATCTCAGGAGCTGGCCGACCGGCACTTGCGAACTGCTTCTGCTTCGGGCACCGTGCGGCAAGAAAGACTGAAGTAAATGGCGTCGGCTGGCTCTTTTATACCCCTGACGCTCTGACGTCAGGGAAGAAGCGACGACAACCGACGCCGGACCTAGACTTTGGAATTCGGCCGACCGAGGACCCGCCTGACGGCAGGATAACCCATCTGTTATGACTGCAGCTGTATGCACGATGAACATCCAGGAAGGGGAACCAAATCTGACAAGGCTAAAAAGGGGCTATTAAGATAACTGTCCTTCCCAGGGCACTGGCTTTCTGTAGGACTTTGGGAATTAGCAGGAAAGATGAGAAAGCATAAAGAAGACCCAGGGGACAATGGTGTTCGAGCGCATCCCTCTGGGACTCCCCCACTGGAGGGATTAGGGCAAAGTAGTTGCTGATTTGGTACTTGTGGGAGTTCCAAAGAGATCGCAGCAAGGCTGGCCCCATCTGCAGAAGATCATTTCTGCAACTTCGGTCTTGAGGGACCACTCGTGTGGCAACAGAATTGCTCTGCTTAGTTTGTCTGCTATCACGCTGGATTTCCCTGGATGTGCATTGCTATCAGAAAGCGCTGGGTGGACTCTGCCCACTGCCATACTCTCAGGGCCTCTCGACATAGGGGATAAGCTCTGGTCCCTCCTTGTTTGTTTATATACCAGACTACTGACATGTGTCTGACTGAATTGCAATGGTCCCCAGATGGAGAGAGTCTTGAAAGAACTGCAACGTTAAGAGTATCGCTCTCATCTCTAGGACGTTGATATGCAAGTGAGCCTCATGTTCTTGCCATATACCTTGGGCTGTCCGTCCCTGATAATGCCCCCCATCCGATCAGGGAGGTGTTTGTGGTCACAGTTGCAACTGGAGTTGGGAGAAAGTACAGTTGTGTACACCTACCATAAATGTAGATGTTCGAGTGTCTTCACTGTTGCAGTCATGACTGTAGGGTTCTCCCCTGCTGGCAGGCAGCCCTCGGTCGGCCAGAATCCCAAAGTCTGGGTCCGGCGTCGGCTGTTCAACCATGCTCCCTGATGTCAAAGCGCCAGGAGTACAAAGCTGACAGCCGACGCCATCTTTTCCAGTTTTTCTTGCCCCAGATGTCAGGAGTCCCAAAATAAAAAAGGTCCCATAACCTTTGCAAATACACCTCAGAAGAATGGTGAAAAAAGGAAATACACAAAAGTAAAAATAAGAGGGGACAGGAGGGAGGGAAACCCCGACTGCAACAGTGAAGACACTCGAACATCTACATTTATGGTAGGTGTACACAACTGTACTATGTTCATAGTGTTTCACTGTTGCAGTCATGACTGTAGGGTAGAATCCCAAAGCTGAAAGAAAGGGAGGTGGTCATAAAGAGGAAGGGGCGGCTAAAAGGCCCTGCAAGACTGCAGAGGCAAAGCCTGCCCTAGACTTAGAGTAGAGAGGTAGATTGTAGTGCTTAGAAAATGTATGCACTGAACTCCAAGTTGCAGCTTCCAAAATGTCCTTGGTAGGAACTCTCCTGAGGAAGGCCGCAGAAGTGGCAGCAGCTCTGGTGGAATGAGTCCGTATACACCCTGGGATTTGCTTTCCATGGTGAGAATAACAAAATCTGATTCCATGAGCAATCCATTTAGAAATGGTCTGTTTTGAAATGGCTTTACATTGGGAACTTGAAGCATAAGAAACAAACAATTGATCTGATTTTCTGATGTCCTTGGTTCTGTTCAGGTAAAAACGCAGCTGTCTGTGTACATCCAAGGAATGTAAGATTCTTTCCCCTTTATTTTGAGGAGTGGGGAAAAAGGTTGGCAAGTGAAAAGTTTGATTTAAAGCCACTTTGGAAACCACCTTAGGCATGAAGGTAAAAATTAGTCCTCAAAGATACCCTGTCTTGATGAAAAATAATATAAGGTTCCACAGCCATAACAGCTTGTAACTCTGAAACTCTCCTGGCAGAGGTTAGGGCTAACAGGATGGCTGTCTTCCAAGATAAAAACTTGATGTCAGAAGAGGCAGCAGGCTCAAAAGGAGGCAAGGTTAGTTTTTCCAAAACATAGTTGAGATCCCTAGCAGGAATAGGAGGAGATCTAGGAGGTCTTAAGTTCTTAGCTCCTCTGAGAAACTGTCGCATGAGCTGGTGGGAAAAGATGGGAGGGTCTGTATTATAATGAGCAGAAATAGCAGAGGCATGTATCTTAATGGAAGAGAAAGAAAGACCCTTATGTAAGAGATCTGTCAAGTAAAGTAAAATTAAAGTAATGTTAGGAAGAAGAGGATCAGAATCCTGAGCCTGCATCCAGGAACAAAATCTTTTCCATTTTCCTGCATAAGATTTTCTAGTGCTAGGACGTCTGGCTTCTAAAATGACATCCATAACCTGCTTGGGCAGTAAAGAAGAAATCAAAGGCCCTGGATTAACCAGGCTGCCAAGCTGAGAGTTCTGACATGAGAGTGTAGAACCTGACCCTGATGTTGGGACAGAAGGTTCGGAGACAGAGGTAAAACCCAAGGGGGCTCCAGGCATAGGTTTTTTAGAGTTGGATACCAAAACTGCCGAGGCCAATTTGGAGCCAGCAAGATTATCCTCTTGGGCTTGTCCTGTTTTATTTTCAATAAAACCCGTGGAAGAAGAGGAAGAGGTGGAAAGGCATATCCCGAGAGGTTCCTCCAACTGAATGACAGAGCGTCCACTTTCCAAGCTTCTCTGTGGAAAGTCCTGGTGGAAAAAGTCTGTAGTTAATGATTTAGATGGGATGCAAAAAGGTCTATGTGAGGACATCCCCAGACTGCTGTTATCATCCTGAATATCTTGGTGTCCAGCATCCACTCGTGTGGATCCGAAAGATTTCTGCTCAGACTGTCTGCCAGGAAATTTTGTTTCCCTGGTAGGAACTGAGCTTGAAGATCCAGATTGCAAGCTAGAGCTGTGTTCCATAGATCCATGGCTAGTCTGCAAAGGGGGTAGGAATGAGATCCCCCTTGCTTGTTTATGTACCACATAACTGTGGTGTTGTCTGTCCATATTAACAGTTGTCCTGGTTGTAAAAGATTCCTGAAGGCCAATAGAGCTTTCTGAATGGCTAACATTTCCTTTAAATTGATATGTAGGTGCTTCTGATCCTTTGTCCAAAGGCCCTGCAAACAATTGCCCAGAAAATGGGCTCCCCAAGCATAATCCGAGGCATCCGTGGTTAGAATCGGAGAGGCAGGAGGCAGACGGAAGGGCTTCCCTTTGTTTAGAGCAGATGCCCTGGACCACCAAAGAAATTCCTTTTGAGGGCAAGGAAGGATGGAGATCAGTATGTCTAAACTGTGGCAATGCTGAGACCATACACTTTTTAGGTACCACTGTATTTTCCTCATGTGTAGTCTTGCATATGGTACGAGAAGGATGCAGGAGGCCATGTAACCCAAAGCCTGCAGGAATTTCCTTGCAGATAGATGAGTTAAAGTTGCCAAGGTTCTGAAAGTTGAAGTCAGCTGTAACTGTTTTTCGGATGTCAAAAATGCCATCTGGGTTGTGGTGTTTAGAAGCGCACCCAGAAAAGTTATCGGTTGTGATGGTGTCAAATTTGACTTTATGTTTACAGAGAATCCCAGAAACTTGAGGAGGTTCTGTACAAATTCTAGATGCTGGAGTAAGACATCCTTGCTGTCTGCCTGAATTAGACAATCGTCCAGATAAGGGTAAATTTGAATTCCCTTGAGTCTGCAGTAAGCTACTACTGGAGCCAGGCATTTGGTGAAGACCCTGGGCGCAGTAGATAATCCAAAGGGCAGCGCAGAGAATTGAAAGTGCCTCGATCCGGCTTTGAACCTGAGGTATTTTCTGCGATCCTGCCTGATGGGAATGTGTAAATATGCCTCCTTTAAATCCAAAGTTACCATCCATGCATTTTTGGACAGCATTGGAAGTAGCTGCTGTAGAGTAAGCATCTTGAATTTTGGAATCTCTAGAAAGGTGTTCAAGACAGACAGATCCAGAATGGGTCTCCATGAGGTTTGCTTCCTTGGGACTAGAAAAAGCCTTGAATAAAAACCTTTTCCCATCTCTGAAAGAGGAACCAGTTCTATGGCATTCATAGCCAAAAGAGCTTCCACCTGGTTTAAGGCCTCCGTCCATTGATGCTTTGGAAGGTCTGGCCATCCGTTTGGCCTTGGCAAGGTATGAAAATGGAATTTGTAACCTCTTAAAACCACATCCAAAACCCATTTGTCTTGGGTTATTTGAGTCCAATTTTGATAAAAAAGAGAGAGTTTTCCTCCGAGAGGGGCTTCCAGGCAAGAAGTTCCTGTAGCCAGACAGAGGGAGTCATTGAGTTTGTTTCCTTTGAGATTGTGACCTGTCCTCTCCTCCCCTAGGGGTGGAAGCAGTCCACTGTCTTGGTCTATAAGCAGCTTGCGTTTGAGGCCTCCCTCTGGAACGTCTATATCTACCCCTCTGAGGCCTGTCAGAAGCGGGAAAGGACCAATTTTTAGAAGGCCAATTCCTGCTAAATCTGGGAGGCTGTACTTGTAAGAAATCTTTAACTGTTTGCATGGATTTCGCCTTATCCTCCATCTTTTTAATTATCTCTTCAGCTTTAGATCCAAACAAAACATTATGCTGAACAGGAGCATCCAATAATTTAGCCTTTATTTGTTCAGGTAAATTTTGTTCCTTTAGCCATGCATGCCTTCTAATGACTGTGCCAGAGGCCGCAGCCCTACAAGAAGCCTCCAAAGCATCAAATCCACAGTGTAAACCATGCTTCCCAACTTGTTCAGTGGCGATAAATCCTTATCATCTGCACAGGCAGAAATGGAAGTAAGCTTCTGTTTTAAGACAGACAATAGAAATTGCTGGTATTTAAACATATGAAACTGACAGTTTAAAGCCCTAATGGACAAAGTAGCAGAAGTGTACACCTTTTTGCCCCATCTTTCTAAGGATCGAGAATCCTTTTCAGTACAATGGGATTTTTGGCAGAAGCGGCCTTAACTCCCTTGGGACCCTGAGAAATGGTTTCAGGGTCAGCAGAAGGGTTCTTGTATAAAAACTGATGGGAATCAGGAACCCTGTAATATCTATCAGGCTTAACAGGAGCAGGAGGAAAAGAGTCAGGGGTTAAGTTAGCCTCCGAAAAGGCATCATCCACAATATCCATATCCAAAACAGGAGGAATAGCCAGGGGTCTATGTTGGGGAAGAAGAAGAAATTCCCTCAGTCTTTTCTTGGATTCCGAAAACTCCTGTCCTTCCCAATGGAAATGTTCCCTCATTTCATGCAAAGTTTCCCCAAAAGAGAAATCCTCAGGGGGAGAGGCAGAAGGAATGGATTCTTCAGCATCAGAATCCTCATAAGGAGGGAAAGAATATTCCTGATCAGAAGAAGAAACTAAGGAAACAGAAGCCTGATCAGAGGAATCATAAGAAATATCCTGCCTTGGCCTTTTGTCTGGAGGGGGATGAGAACCCCCTAATCATAGTAATTAAATCCACCGCCATCTTGAGTAACTGTTTCTGTGACTTAGGAGCTGGTTCAGAAGAGGCCTGTGTTGAAGTCTTTGATTTTGAAGGAGTCTTTGCCTTTGTCTTTGCCTTTATTAGTAGCTGAGTAGGCCTGAAAACCCCTTCGGAAGCCGGTACCTGCACAGCGGCTCCGGACCCATCCGAAGGAGCATTATCCGAAGGTCCTGCAACAGAAATATTTAAAGGCCTGGTTGGCTCCTCATGAGAGTCCGTTTCGGCCATCGGTTCTGAAATGGCCGACGACAGGGGCTGCAAAAGCACCTCACTGACGACGGCCGAACCTGAAGCTGGCTCCGCTTGTGCGGTATCATCAGATTTGGACCTCGGAGGCCTGTCTTTATCCTCGCGACGCTTGTGAACTCTGGTAGCCGGGACTGTATCCGACGACATTTTGTAGTTAAAGCGCCTACCGAAGTAATGAAAAGCAAAATCGTACCTTCGCTTAATTGTACATTGATTGAATCTAGCACAAAACCGACAACTAGCTACGTCGTGGTCAGGGCCCAAGCAAGGAATACAGTAAGAATGAAAATCCTTATGAGGTATTTGCTTCCCACATGAAATACAATTATTAACTTTTTCTGACATCGGAGTGGAGCAAGAAAAAAATTTCCCCAACGGGGTACTTAGCTGTGAGTGGAGAAGAAAATCTTCGGACCGAAGTACATCAGTAAAATTCGTCAGGAGTCAGCCGACCGGCACTTGCGAACTGCTATCACCGCACGGCAAGAAAGACTGGAGAAGATGGCGTCGGCTGTCAGCTTTGTACTCCTGGCGCTCTGACGTCAGGGAGCATGGTTGAACAGCTGACGCTGGACCCAGACTTTGGGATTCTGGCCGACCGAGGGCTGCCTGCCGGTAGGGGAGAACCCTACAGTCATGACTGCAACAGTGAAACACGATGAACATCATAGGGACGTCCCATGGTTATGGATTCGGATGTCAGCCACCACTGAAGGTCCTTCTTGCATGAATCAGTTATCCGAACCAGGTGATGCATAGGTAATTCTTGAAAGGCACCCAAAGAGGCAGGAGGTAATAATAAAACACAAGCCTGTAGGTGTAGGCAGCAGCAGGTTTAATCGCATACATGCCACACAATACAAAGCGTTTTTGTCCACCAGACATATTCAGATGTAAAATGAATGAATGAAGGCTGTGCCTGCTTATATACCCCTCCCAATTTAATTAATAGTTAAAACAATTAATTGACACCAATTAAATCCTATAACTAAAATATTTGTGACAACCTACCAACTCGCCACAAATACAGATGAAATTAGATAAAAACAGATAAAAACATGCACATACCTATAATCCCCCTATACACCCCCAGCTAAAAAAATTTGAAAGGGAGGTCGAAGAAGAAATCAGGAACTTTTACAGGGGTGGATGGCATGGTAAATTTAACATGACTAGAGAAGAAAAGTTACTTCTCAAATCCATTCAAGAAAATAGATACCGGAGGGTGATGCAACCCGACAAAGGTGGGGGGGGGGGGGGGTCTTCATGGACAGAATTTTGCATTCCAGTAAGATGATGGATATGCTTAATGATACCAATAAGTATGTTACGGTATCCAACCAGGGGTGATGTTACCAAGGATGAAATCCAGAAACCTTGGGGTAATTATATGATGTTTTATAATCAGAATACCTCTAGGGTTAAAAATATTATTACTCAACATTGGAGCAGGTTTAGGTGTTATTCAGAGTTGGACGTTTTGTTTACCAACACCCTAGGATTCACATACAAAAAGGCAGGAACCTCAAGGATTTGCTGGAGCATAATGGTTCTATTGTTTCATGTAAGAAATTGGGAACGTACAAATGTGGGGCATGTGCTCAATGCCCACATATACTTAGACAGGATTCTGTACACATCCTGTCAAGAGACTATCAGATTCAGAGTAGTAGTTTTTCCAACTGTAATAGTGAATGCTTGATTTATTTAGCCCTATGCAAAACCTGTGGTGCATTTTACACTGGAAAAAATACTCAAACTCAGAAGGAGGATTTATGAGCATTTATATGCTATTAGAGTTGAAGACATTAAAAATGCCTTGTTTAAACATACACGGACATGTCCCCAAGCAAAATGGGGTTTCTTTGTTGTAGAGAAGTTTCAATGTGATGTGAGGGGGGAGGGGGGGGGAATAGGATATAGGTGACAGAAATATTTTGGCAGTTGCTATTGGAAGCCAATAGATTCCCAGGGCTGAATGAATACATATCCATTGCCCCTATTTTTAAAAATGAGAGCTGCAAAACTATAAAATAAAGTATATATATTGTTTTGCAAGTTCTTTTTGTTGGTTTTTGATTCAAGTTTATTTATCTGTCCAACACACTGTGATGGTTTTATTTATATATTTATTTTAAAGTTCTTTTTAAAAATGTGCATGTTTTTATCTAATTTTATCTGTATTTGTGGCAAGTTGGTAGGTTGTCACGAATATTTTAGTTAGAGGATTTAATTGGTGTCAATTAAACACTTGTTTTAACTATTAATTAAATTGGGAGGGGTATATACGCAGGCACAGCCTTCATTCATTCATTTTACATCTGAAGAAGTCTGGTGGACTTAAACGCTTTGTATTGTGTGGCGTTTATGCGATTAAACCTGCTGCTGCCTACACCTACAGGCTTGTGTTTTATTATTACCTCCTGCCTCTTTGGGTGCCTGTTGTGGTTTTACTGGTTCTTGGTTTTGTGGCACCCTTTCCTTGGAGTTTTTGGATTAATTCTTGAAAGGTCCACTGTGTGAATAGTAGACATTGAAGAATGTGCATGTGTGACCTTACCAGAGGTATTGCAATAATAGCTGCTGCCATAGTGCCCAACAGTCTGAGAACTGCCGATGCTGGTGCTCTGTGCTTTGAGAGAATGTCCAGAATCTGTTGTCGAAGGACAAGCATTCTTTCAAAAGGAAGTTTTAGGGACATGTTGACGGTGTCTAAGTCTACTCCTATAAAGACGGCATGCTGCGACGGCAATAATGCAGACTTTTCTGAATTTATTGTTATCCCCAGTTGAGAGCAGAGGTCTAAGGTAAAGTCCCTTGACTGAATGAGATGATGCCTGGTGGGTGTGGTGAGGAGCCAGTCATCTAAATATGGAAACACCCAGATTCCTTGATGCCTCAAGTGAGCCACAACCACTGCCATACATTTGGTAAACACTCTGGGGGCTGTAGTGAGACCAAAGGGCAGGGCT
This sequence comes from Protopterus annectens, assembly GCF_019279795.1. Classification (NCBI taxonomy): domain Eukaryota; kingdom Metazoa; phylum Chordata; order Ceratodontiformes; family Protopteridae; genus Protopterus; species Protopterus annectens. The sequence goes on along the minus strand of NC_056730.1, from coordinate 322,797,971 downwards.
CAAAACTGGTAATGACTGGCCCTCAGCCGAAAGCGCAGATGATCCCTGGATGGCCTGGCCATCTTTATATGGTAGTACGCATTCTGGATATCTATTGAGCACATCAAATTATCTTTCCCTAAGAACGGGAGTATTGACTGAAGCGTGACATCCGGAACTTTGTCTTTTCTACAGATTTGTTGAGTCTACTGAGATTTAATATCGGTCTCCAGTCCCCGTTTTCTTTGGCACTAAAAAGAATCGAGTAAGTTTCGGATCCTTTCTGGTCTGCCGGGACTGACTGGATTACTCTATTTTTCTAGCAACTTTTGAATCTCTACTGTTGCTACATCCCGAAGACTGGGTGGAACCTCTGGGATTTTTCTTAATGGTTTTGGGCATGAGTGAAAGGGGATAATATAACCTCTGGACATTATACTTTGTACCCAGCTGTCTTTTGTGATTTTCAGCCAGGCAGCTAGATACAAAGATAAACGTCCCCCTGACTGCCTACAGAGGCGGCAAGCGGGCCTCCTTTCAGGAGAGCTGATAGGGCTTCCCAAGGAACTGATCCCTGTCACCCTGGTTCTGCGGACCCCCCTCTGCCACATGGGCGGCATCTTCCATTATTACACCCTCCTCTGCCCCTGGAAGGGGGTTTCACCTCATGTGTCCGAAAAAGGCTCCTTGGGCTTTGTGGAACCACATTTTCCCACCCTGTTGGACTTTGGGATAAGGTCTAGTAGGTGTGGAAAAACAGACTCCTACAACAGAGAGTCTTTCCGTCTTGTTCACATCTGGTGAAGGTTTCTTTAACTTTAGGTCCAAAAAGTGAGGAACCATCAAACGGGACATTCACAAAGGAAGACTTGAAAGGCTCCGCAAAAGAACACAAGCACATCCAAGAATTTCTCCAAAGAACTATTCCTGTACCTGCTGCCCTACTCGTCCCATCAGCTGCATAAGATATGAGGCACATGGAAGAGCTGATGATGGAATTAAGGGTAGCAAGCTGAGATGTTACCTTGTCTGCCACCGTATCAGCTACTGCACTCTGAAGAGTATCTCCGAGCTCTTTCAGGAGATCTCTTTGAAGCCTGGTAAAGTGAGTTAGATAGTTCAACAATCGAAGAGCAAACGTTGTAGAACTGAACATGCGCTTGCCAAATCTGTCCATAGGTTCATAGGTTGGTACTAGGCTATCTGCCCTAGGGCATTTATAAGCCTAGCCAGAGTGTGTTTAGCTTTCGCCACCCTTTTAGATTATTTGACTGTGCCTCTGTATAGTAGGTCACAGTAGATGGCCCTTTTTAAGGTTAGTTTACTGTGCCTCTGTCTAGTAGGGACACAGAAGAGATCCCAGGGGTAAACCTATGATCTCCCATCCACTCGTCAAGATTTCTCTTGAAGAGAGTCATTGAGGGGCTCTGCCTAACATGGATTGGGATTTTGTTCCAGAGTGAGGGGAGCCTCTGGGATATGAATCTGTCCCTCCAGCATGTCCTATTTATTTCTGTGCTGAGGTTTAAGTCTCTGGAGCGTGTAGCTCTAAGGGATATGGATTTCCTGAGGTGCAGCATGTCCATTAAATCTGGGTTGGACATGGCTTTATACATCAGGCACAGATCGCCTCTGAGTAGGTGGTAAGCAACTGAGTAGAGCTGGAGTTTCTTTAGCCTAACTGCGTAGGGCATCAGTTTGAGTCCCTTGATCCTCTTGGTGAGGCACTTTTGGGGTCTTTCCAGTTGCTGCAGGTGTCTGGTAAGGTACATCCCAAATGGGGCATTGTATTCAATTATGGGCCTGATGAGTAGAGGGGCACAATGACCTCTCTTGATCTAGATGAGAACCCTTTCGTGATGAGGTGGGCTATATAGAAGGTCTTTCTAACCACTTTGGCAACGTGATTGTCAAAGGAAAGATTGCTATCTACTTAGGTCCCCAAATCCCTAATTACTTCTTCCGTACTTAATGGATTTCCACCTATGTGGTAGTTTGTGGGCACTTTGTTTTTCCCAAAGGGGATGACTATGCACTTTTTGGCATTTAGCTTTAGGCCATGGCTCTGGCACCAGTTATCCGTCTCTGTGAGACCCTTTTGGAGGATGCTTGTGTCCATCGGCGAGTCGATTATGGCACCCAGTTTGCAGTCATCTGCAAACTTGGTCAGCCATAGTCCTCCCGTGTTAGCCTGTACCTCCGAGAAATATATACCGAACAGGAGAGGTCCCAGGACTGAGCCTTATGGGACACCACTTGTAACTGGTTTAGAGTCTGACATGGCACCTGCAATTCTGACCATATGGGTTCTATCCCTGAGCCAGTTTGCAACCCATCTTGTGACACAGGGGTTGATATTTAAGCTGGTGAGCTTATTTATGATGCTCGAGTGGGGTATTGTGCCAAAGGCTTTTGCGAGGTCCAGGTAGGCTGTGTGGACTACCTTCCCTTCATCTATTGCCTTGGTGACTGTTTCAAAGAAGTCGACCAGGTTCAAGAGGCAAGATCTGCCCTTGACAAAGCCGAATTGGGTGGGATCCAGTGTTTGGAGGTTCCCAATGCCTTTGTTTATGAGTTCCATGATCCTAGACTCTCTATTAGGAGGCTGGACAGATGTAGAGGTCTCTGACATCTCTTTGTTAGTGGCTACTGCAACCACCATGGCATCAACAGGAATACGTTTGGACAAAAAGTTCTTGTCATGAGGTGCAGAAATATATTTGTTTGGTCTTCTGGGGACAGGTTCCATGGTATTTGGTGACTCCCACGCCCTTCGAGATAAAAGCTCCATCAACTCATTGAAGAGCAGAGATACCCAAGAGGTGAAGGGTCGGGACCCAAAAGCTTTCAGGAGCACCGATTCATCATTGGAAGGGTTGATGGGCTGCCAGTCACCCCTCTGCTTCAGAATCTCTAGGATATCCGTGAAAGATATATCCTCAGAGGGGGACCTTGGGGACCCTTCTGACTCCTCCAAATCGGTGTCGGACATGACAGATTCCTGAGGGGAATCTACATGTTTTCTCTTACATGTCCTCTTCCTTGGGACCTCCTCAGTGGGAGCTTCTGGGGAGGTCTCGGAAGACCAGGGTTCCCCCAAGGGGGCTTCCTGAGGCTCTGGGTCCCTGCACTTACGATGGATCTGTGGTGACAGAGAAGATTCCAGCGCTTTAAGGGAGGAGGTCGTCTGCTCAGAAGTTGCGACTGTCCGGGGGACAAGACCCTCCTCATGGCATCGAAGGCACTAAGGCTCCGATGCGAGGAAGCCTCCGGGTCCGAAGACATCAAGGACTCCTCCCGCACCAAAGCCGCCGGCTCCGATCCTGAGGTGGGAGCCGAGCTCATCCGCACCGAAGCCCGAAGGGGAAGAGCCTCCCCTCCCTGGAACCAACGGGTGAGTGTCGGCCCCCAGAGTCTGCAGCCAGGGCCGAAGACATCAGGGTTGTTGGTGCCGAGAGGACAAGCATGGGTGTCGGCGCCGACTGCTCCACAATCAACTGATCAGCTCCTTCCAGCTCTGAAGACTCGACTCAAGTCGGAGGAGGAACAGCAAGTAGGGTAGATGACTTAATTGGCTCTGAAGCTGCCAGAGTCGAAGCCGATAAAATTTTTGGTAGCACTGGATTCTGCAATAATCTCCTCACCACTCGATCCACATATGAATCCCACAATCTGGAAGCTCGAGAGGAGGCCACAGATGGAGCAGATGAACCCAGAATTGGAGACCGTAGGGTTGGAGATACTGGCCCCAAAACTGGGGACCGGGTCCTACCCACTACCTGAACCGTCAGCTCCGCTAACTGTGAAGCCGAGTCAGATATCTTCCTTGATACCTTCGGAGCTGAAAGGCTTTTTGGCTCCAAACCAGAGACAGAGGAGGAAGAAGAAGCAAGTTTTGGCTTTTCCTGAGGAGCAGAGTCCAAATCCGATTGAAAGGTGGACTTAATAAGGCCCCTTTCCTCTAACATCCTTTTTCTTTCCGCCAGAACCCTAGTACTAAAACCATGGCACACAGAACACACTTCTTGAAGATGGACCTCTCCTAGGCAATAAACACAGATGGTGTGACCATCTGTGAGAGACATTTTGTGGTCACATTTAGGGCATTTTTTTGAACCCCAACTTTACTTTTTCAGACATGTTGATCCCAGTAAAGCAAAATCCACTAGAAATACCACAAAGTCAATAAAGAACTGGAACTTTTGATTAAGCCCACCGGACACAAATTTTAAGCCTAACTGGACTGTAAAGAAAAAATACGCCTACCAGCTAAAATACTGGATCTCAATCCAATTCAAACACTAAACTACTCCAAACTTGGCTAGTTCAACTACCTTTTATTTAAACAATTAAAGGCTATTTATAACGAAAATAAAGCCGAACTTCGGCTATGTAAAAGCTAAAGCAATGGAGCTAGAGCCTGAATTAGGCTGAGAAGGGATAGGGAAAAAAATACCTGAGCAGGCACAAAAAAACGGCCTGACACCAATAAAGGAAATTACAATCAACTCCCCGCAAAAACGGAGTAAAGAAAGTAAATATAAGACTAACTTCGGTTAAGGGAAAGGTCTTCTCAATAAATGACAAAAAGGAAACCAATAAAGAAATATTTTACTTAACTGACAAGAAGAACGGCCTGAGCTGTAAGGAACACACACGATCTGTTGCAGCAGCAAACTAGATCTGGGGGAAGTAGAGGACCATCGTGGGATAGGGTTTCGGCCTCGAGCTGTTTGGAGACCTCAAGCTTTGCAATTTGGCTGACTTGGAGCCGAGGGATCGGCTCCGAACCCATCAGTAAGAATGAAGGCGAGATTGAACAACTTCACATCTTACATTTTCATTCCAACCTCCCGCCTTTGGAAAACAAAATTTTAAAGGATATTAAAGCTGTTAATAAGCTGAGGTCCCAAATACTAGCTAGCATACTTACTATACAAACAAATTTCAGTAAAGTTACAAGAAGGTGTCAGCCAAACGAAACAGAGGCTTCTAAAAACAATAACAAACAAAGATAAAACGTTATGCTGAAGTCCTGATGTACCAAAACAGATAAATCCAAAATGAAAGAAGTAACAGGACACTGCCAAGACGAAGCCAATAAAATCACCTTTTATTCAGTAAAAGTTAGCGCTTTTGGGATAACCCTTCGTCTGATGAAGGGTTATCCCAAAAGCGCTAACTTTTACTCAATAAAAGGTGATTTTATTGGCTTCGTCTTGGCAGTGTCCTGTTACTTCTTCTAAAAACAATATTTCAGAATATTTGAATTTAAGTTCTGCATCAGGATACTACAAGATCTTACAGATGACTTTTTCAATATCCGGTGCAAAAAATTTTTTTTTTTGCAAGTTCCAAGGATAGGCCTTGCAAATTAAATGCAGGCACATCTTTACTAGTACTACTTTGTGACATAACTTTTATTATGCTAATTTTACACAGCCCACATCATGAAGTCTGAAGTGCTATTGCATAAATCTGTTTAAAAATTGTTTTCCTTTAACTTAATTTAATTATGCTCTTGTTTGAAAACACTTGCATGGAACATAAATATATATGCAGCTGTTCATGATGCAAGGCTGTATTGATGGCATTTCACAAATCCAGTGTAAAAATTCTGAGATTCAGTAATATTACAAGAAAGTGGTCGCAAAATTAAGTGCAAATTCATAACTTTGTCAGTTAGTACCATGCTGGATCAAAACTTTCAGAATACTTACCTTGAGGAACTAGTCTATGAAATTTTACAGCTAGTAATCTGTACATTTGGTGCAAAAATTACTTGGCTTTAGCATGAGATTATTTATCATTATTAGGAAAGTAACCCCAAACAGAATTAGATAAAGTAATAAGAAACTGTAGTACCTAATCTAGAGGTGGAAGACTGACCTTAAATAGCCTTCATATTACTACCAATGAGAAAATCTGATCAATATGGACAGGTCTGGCCTTTTTGATAATTTTTTGTTTTTTTAAAGACTGATTAAGTTTCTGCAGAAAAGAGGCAACTATAAAAAAGCAACACTACATCCTCCAAATGGTCAGGTTGAGACATTCCTATCTCTGGTTGCAGAACCTTGGCCAAGTGCAAGATTACCAAGTGGTAAGTAAGGGACATGCAGTGCCATACTGGCATGAAAATCCTAGGACCTTTCTGCCTATACCTTTTTGGTTTGGTGCAAGAGACGGCACCATCTGCCAACTAAGAAAGGTAGAAATGAAAAAGGGGTCCACCTAGGCCAAAAAAAAGGAAAGGTATGAATAAATAGAAGAAAGGCGTTCATACTGTTAGTAGTTATCTAATTAGATATCTACTGCTATGATAAGTTCTTATACAGCTGTATTATGTCCTTCATTAATCACTGCTGCATTATTCACCACATATGAACTCTCAAAGCTTTTAAGAACATCTGGGAGGGAGGAAGACAACGAAACTTGAATTGAGAATTACTTGTAGGATATATTTGGCACCCCAGTCCTAGATCAAGAAAAAACACACATTTTATAGTGCTTAGTAAAACTGTGTTTGGAAGACCAAGTAGCTGCTTTCAAAATGGATCTAGGGTCCAAGGCACCTGAAGATGCCATTGTTTTAGAAGAATGGGCTTTAACCTGGCCTGGAAGGAATAAAAAAAATGAAATAGTTAAACAAAAATCCAGATAGAAATTGTTTGCTTTGAGGCAGGGCTACCCAACATCGTATCCAGAAAGGTAACAGCTGGTTCTGATAGTTTTACTCTTGTTAAGATAAATCTTTGGCTGCCTATAGACATTTAAATAATGTAAAATTAATTTTCCTTTAAGAACTGGGATAGAATGTAGTCAAGTCTATGGACTGGTTTAGAGAAACTTGATTGACAAATTTAGGCATAAAAGAGCTTTTCCTACGGGATACTCTGTCTTTATGGAAAACTAGAAAAGGTGTGAGATGCCATAAGAGCTTCTTGCAATTCTGAGATCCTTTTAGTTCATGTGAGGTCTACTAATAAAAATATCTTCTAGCTACAGAATTTTAAACAGGAAGAAAAATCAAGGTTGAAAGGTTCAGCTACTACAATACAAAATGCAAATCTGAAGGAAGAAGCATAGAGGCTTTAGTGGCATGATATAAATGATGCTTTTCAAAAATTGCCTGAGCTCAAAACATGTAAGTGGTAGATTTAAAGTTTGAAAAGCAACTACGGCTGACAAACATGCTGTGATGAAAGAATTTGTCAGCCTTGAATTGAGTAACTTGCACAAATATGAAAGAATAGTAGAAAAGTACAGTTGTGTACACTTACCATAAATGTAGATGTTCCAGTGTATTCACTGTTGCAGTCATTACATTTGAGTAATCTGCTGGCAGGTTGCCCTCAGTCGGCCTGATTAACAATGTCTTGGGTCCTGCGTCGGTTGCTAACCCTTCTTCCATGACGTCAGGTCGTCAGGGGTATAAAACATGCAGCCGACTCCATTACATCAGTTTTCTTGCCGCAGATGTCAGGTGCCCCCCAAATGGGGAGCAAAAAAAAAAAAAAAAAAAAAAAAAAAAAAAATATATATATATATATATATATATATATATGATAAAAAACACAAAATATACCTCCAAACAAAAGCAAATACACCCAAAAAGGCTTTTAAAGATAGTAACAGAAATGAGAGGTACAGTTAGAGAAAAAACAGGGGGCTGGAGGGAGGGTAACCAGGACTGCAACAGTGAATATACTCGAACATCTACATTTATGGTAAGTGTACATAACTGTACTATGTTGTTCGTCTTTCACTGTTGCAGTCATTACATTTGGGTAGAATCCCAAAGCTATGGTTGGGAGGATGGATTTATACAGCATTAGGAGCAGCTATAAGGCTCTGCAGGACAGCAGTGGCAAAGCTTGCACTGGATTTAGAGAAGAGAGGTAAATGGCAATGTTTGGTGAACGTATGAACTGAGCTCCAGGTAGCAGCTTCTAGAATGTCTCTGGTAGGAACCCCTCTGAGAAAGGCTGCAGAAGTAGATGCAGCCCTGGTGGAATGAGATCTGATCCCCTTGGGGACAGGTTTACCATGGTGCATATAGCAGAAATGAATACAATTGCTTATCAATTTGGAAATAATCTGCTTTGAAATAGCCTTTCCCTCTGCCCCTGCAGCAAATGCCACTGGTAGTGGTTCAGATTTTCTTAGAGATTTTGTCCTGTTTAAGTAGAATCTTAGTTGTCTGTGTACATCCAATGAATGCAGAATCCGCTCACCCTTGTTCTGTGGATTTGGGAAGAAATTTGGCAGATGAATGGTCTGATTAAGGGCCACACTAGATACCACCTTAGGCATAAAGGATGGATTGGTCCTGAGAGCCATCCTGTCCGGGTAAGAAATAAAAGCCTCCACTGCCATAAGAGCCCGTAGTTCTGAAATCCTTCTAGCTGAAGTGACTGCTAAAAGAAAAGCTGTTTTCCAAGAGAGAAATTTTAGGTCCGCAGTAGCAGCTGGCTCAAAAATAGGTAGAGTGAGTTTTTCCAAAACAAAATTCAGGTCCCATGCAGGAGTTGGTGCTCTCCTGGGAGGTCTTAAATTTTTGGCCCCTCTGAGATACTGCTTTAGCAGAGGATGAGAAAAGAGGGGAGGCTCTGTGTTGTAATGAGCTGAAATGGCAGAGACATGGATTTTTATGGAAGAAAAAGATAGGCCCTTGTGAAGCATCTCAGTTAAGTATTGCAGAATTTGAGGAATATTGGGCATTGCTGTGCTTATTCCTTGCGCTTGGTTCCAGGCACAGAATCTTCTCCATTTGTCAGCATAAGAATTTCTAGTACTAGGCCTTCTCACCTCCAAAATGACATCCATCACAGGTTTGCTGAGAGCTGTAACAGGTGAAATTAGTTGATTAGCCATGCTGCAAGATTCAAAGTTTGGAGCAGAGTGTGCAGAATTTGACAGTTCTGCTGAGACAGAAGGTAAGGTGTCTGAGGCAGGTATCACGGAGGAAGGGACGACACATTGCGCGGGAGCGGGTACCAGTGTTGGCAAGGCCAGTCTGGAGCAATCAGAATCATTTTTAGTAGGACTTTGGAGAGCAGAGGCAGAGGGGGAAAGGCACAGACTGATAGGTTTTTCCAGCTGAAGGATAGAGCATCCACTTTCCAAGCTTTTTTGTGATGAATTCTTGTGCAGAATTTGTCCAACTGATAGTTTTGGAGTGAGGCAAAAAGATCTATGTCTGGGATCCCCCATTTGTGTAAGAACATGCTGAAGATTTGTGGATCCAGTTTCTATTCGTGTGGGTTCATAAGATTTCTGCTTAGTTCGTCTGCCAGAGTATTTTGCTTTCCTGGCAGGAATTGAGCTTGTAGATGTATTTGATAAGTCAAGGTTGTGTTCCACAATGCCATGGCTAGTCTGCAAAGGGGGTAGGAATGTGTACCCCCCTGGTTGTTTATGTACCACATGACTGTGGTGTTGTCTGTCTTTATCAGTAGTTGTCCGGGATGAAGGTAGTCCTTGAAGGCTGTCAGAGCATTCTGTACAGCTAGCATCTCTTTCTGATTGATATGTAGGTGCATTTGATTTGAGCTCCATTTGCCCTGAATGCATTTCCCTGCCAGATGCGCCCCCCAAGCATAGTCTGATGCGTCTGTAGTCAGGGTTTGGGCGGCGGGGGGTGGAATGAATGACAGTCCCTTGTTTTGGTGGCAGGCCTCTGCCCACCATAGGAACTCTAGTTGCAGGCAAGGAATGATAGGAATCATTGTTTCCAGGCTGTGACAATGTTGACTCCATAAGCTTTTTAGGTACCCCTAAAGTTTCCTCATATGCAGTCTTGCATATGGAATTAGAAGAATACAGGAGGCCATGAATCCCAAGGCCTGCAGAATTTGTCTTGCAGACAGCTGAGTTTTTGTGGCCACCTGTTTGTAGTAAGTCATCAATTAAATTTGCTTTTCTGGCGTAAGTTAAGTCATCTGGGCAGTTGTATTCAAGCTTGCACACAGGAATGTAATTTTTTGAGAGGGTACCAGTTGTGATTTATTTTCGTTTATGGTGTACCCTAGACAAGTTAGAAGCCTTTTTACAAACGCCAGATGTTTTAGAAGAGTGTCCTTGTTTTCTGCCTGAATTAGACAATCATCCAGGTATGGATAAATTTGAATATGTCTTTGCCTGCAAAATGCAATTACTGGTGCCAGACACTTTTTGAAGACCCTGGGTGCAGTAGATAAGCCAAAGGGCAGTGCAGAGAACTGGTAATGCAAGTAGCCTGCTTTGAAGCAGAGGTATCTTCTGCAAGATTCCCTGATTGGGATATACAGGTAAGCCTCTTTTAAGTCTAGAGTTACCAACCAGGCATCCTTGTCTAGCATAAGTAGTAACTGTTGAGTCAGCACCTTGAATTTTGGAATGTCCAGAAATGTATTTAGAATGGATGTCCAGAATTGGACACCATGATTTGTCTTTTCTGGGTACCAGGAAAAGTCTTGAATAAAAACCTTGTCCCTTTTCCTTTTCTGGTACTGGTTGAATAGCCCCCATATTCATGAGGGACATAACTTGTTTCTGGGCCTCTGCCCACTGATTTGGAGGCAGATCTGGCCATCCGTCTGGGAATGGCAACGTGTGGAAGTGAAATCTGTATCCCTGGGATACTACTGTATTTAAAACCCATTTGTCCTGGGTAATCAGTTGCCAGTTTTGTGCATGAAGTGCCAGTTTTCCCCCCAAAGGGGTGGCCAAAAGATAAGTGCTTGGTGATTGTAGTGGACAGTCATTGAGACCGTTTGCCATAGGACGTTGCCTTGTTGCTTCCAGATTTGGAGGTGGAGGCACCCCATTGCTTTGTTCTAAAAGTTCCTTGCGACTGAAACCTGGAGCCTTTGGAATGTCTGGATTTGACCTGAGCGGCTCTAGTGGGTACTGGAAAGGACCAGTTTTTAGTAGGCCAGTGCCTACTAAACCTGGGTGGCTGCACTTGTAAGAAAACTTTCACAGTTTGCATAGATTTAGCTTTATCTTCCATCTTTTTCAAAACTTCTTCAGCCTTATTACCAAATAGACTGTCCTGTTGTAAAGGAGCATCCAACAATTTTGCTTTAACATGGTCAGGCAGACTTTGCTCCTTGAGCCAAGCATGCCTTCTTATTACAGATCCAGTTGCAGCAGCCCTGCAAGAGGCCTCCAAGGAATCAAAACCACATTGCAAAGTATGTTTTCCAACTTGTTCAGCTGAATGCAATAAATCCTGCAACTCTATTTTCAACACAGTCAGAAATCAACATAATTTTCTGTTTAAGTAAACCTATGACATGCTGTCGATATTTAAGCATATGAAATTGACAGTTTAAAGCCCTGATTGCCAAGGTTGCAGATGTGTAAACCTTCTTACCCCATCTATCCAGAGCCCTGGAATCTCTATCAGAAGGGGTAGAATTTTTAGCAGTAGAGGCCTTAACGCCCTTGGGACCCTGAGAAATGGTTTTAGGGTCAGCAGTAGGGTTTTTTGAAAAGGAATTTGTGGGAGTCAGGAACCCTGTAATACCTGTCTGGCCTACTAGGATCCGGAGGCAGGGAATCAGGAGGCATACTGGATTCTGAGAAAACATCAACAATGTCTAGAACAGGAGGTATAGCCAAAGGCCTATGCTGAGGAAGAAGAAGAAAAGTACAGTTGTGTACACTTACCATAAATGTAGATGTAGAGTGTCTTCACTGTTGCAGTCATCACTGTAGGGTTCTTCCTGCCGGCAGGCAGCCCTCGGTTGGCCAGAATCCCAAAGTCTGTGTCCGGCGTCAGCTGTGTACTCACCCTCCCTGACGTCAGTGCGCCAGGGGTACAAAGCTCCCAGCCGACGCCATGTTCTCCAGTTTTTCTTGCCCCAGATGTCAGGTGCCCAAAAGTAAAGGCTAAAAGTAAAACAAAAATGTAACATACAACAAACCCCATACCCTGTAGCAAATACACCTCAGAAGAAGGGTGAAGCAGGGAACCACACCAATAAAAGTATAAGAGGGGACAGGAGGGTGGGTAACCCAGACTGCAACAGTGAAGACACTCAAACATCTACATTTATGGTAAGTGTACACAACTGTACTATGTTCATCATGTTTCACTGTTGCAGTCATCACTGTAGGGTTGAATCCCAAAGCTGAGATAAAGGGTGGTGGTTATAAAGTAGAAGGGGCGGCTAGAAGGCCTTGCAAGACTGCAGAAGCAAAGCCTGCCCTAGACTTAGAATAAAGAGGGAGACTATAGTGCTTAGAGAAAGTATGCACTGAACTCCAAGTTGCAGCTTCCAAAATATCTTTGGTAGGGACTCCCCTGAGAAAGGCAGCTGAAGTAGCAGCAGTTCTGGTAGAGTGAGTCCTAATTTTTCCTGGGATTTGCTTTCCATGATAAGAGTAACAAAATCTGATTCCATGAGCAATCCATTTAGAAATGGTCTGTTTTGAAATAGCTTTGCCTTGGGAAATTGCTGCATAAGAAACAAACAGTTGTTCTGTTTTCCTGATATCCTTGGTTCTGTCCAGGTAAAAGCGAAGCTGCATGTGTACGTCCAAAGAATGCAAGATCCTCTCCCCTTTATTTTGTGGATTAGGGAAAAAAGTTGGCAGGTGAATAGTTTGGTTTAGAGCCACTTTAGAAACCACTTTAGGCATGAAAGTAGGGTTAGTCCTCAAAGAAACCATGTCTTGATGAAAAATAATGTAAGGTTCCACAGCCATGAGCGCTTGTAACTCCGAGACTCTCCTGGCTGAAGTTAAAGCCAGTAGGATAACAGTCTTCCATGATAAGTACTTTATATCAGATGTGGCAGCAGGCTCAAAAGGTGGCAGAGTAAGTTTTTTCCAGGACACAATTGAGGTCCCAAGCAGGAATGGGTGGAGTCCTAGGGGGCCTTAAATTCTTTGCTCCTCTGAGAAATTGTTTCAGAAGTGGATGTGAAAAAATTGGAGGATCTGTATTATAATGTGCAGAGATAGCTGAGGTATGTATTTTTATGGAGGAAAAAGATAAACCCTTATGCAACATATGTTAGGTAATGTAAAATCAATGGAATATTTGGAATGTGAGGATCTGATTCCTGAGCATGCATCCAGGTGCAAAATCTCTTCCATTTACCTGCATAAGATTTCCTAGTGCTAGGCCTTCTGGCTTCTAAGATGACATCCATAACCTGTTTGGAAAGGGTAGGATTAATTATAGACCCTGAATACGCCAGGCTGAGAGTTTTGATATGAGAGTGCAGGACCTGGCCCTGATGTTGAGACAAAAGATTTGGAATCTGAGGTAGAATCCAAGGAGGTTCCTGGGATAGATTTATCAGTGTTGAGTACCAAAATTGTCGAGGCCAATTCGGGGCTAGTAAGATCAGCTTTGGTTTGTCCTGTTTTATTTTTAATAACACCCTTGGTAGAAGAGGTAGTGTTGGAAAGGCATACCCCGAAAGGTTTCTCCAACTGAATGAGAGAGCATCCACTTTCCATGCTAGCTTGTGATATGTCCTTGTGCAAAAAGTCTATAACTGGTAGTTGTGGGGAGATGCAAATAGATCTTTGTCTGGGCAGCCCCAGGCTTCTGTAATCATCTTGAATATTTGGGTGTCTAGCATCCACTCGTGTGGGTCTGAGAGGTTCCTGCTCAGGCTGTCTGCCAGAGTGTTTTGTTTCCCTGGCAGGAATTGAGCTTGTAGATCCACTTTGCAAGCTAGTGCTGTGTTCCATAGAGTCATGGCTAGTCTGCAAAGGGGGTAGGAGTGTGAACCCCCTTGCTTGTTTATGTACCACATAACTGTGGTGTTGTCTGTCCGTATCAGTAGCTGCCCTGGCTGTAAAAGATCCCTGAAGGCCAAGAGGGCATTCTGTACAGCTAACATCTCTCTTAAATTGATATGTAGATGCTTCTGATCCTCTGTCCAAAAACCTTGCAGGCCTTTCCAGCAAGTGGGCTCCCCATGCATAATCCGAGGCGTCCGTGGTTATCACTTGGTAGGCTGGAGGTAGACTGAAGGCTTTCCCTTTGTTTTGAAGACATGCCGTGGCCCACCAATGAAATTCCTTTTGCAGGCAAAGCAAGATAGCAATCACTGTTTCCAGACTGTGACAATGCTGGGACCACACGCTTTTTAGGTACCAATGTATCTTCCTCATATGCAGTCTTGCATATGGTATGAGTAGGATGCAGGAAGCCATGTAACCCAAAGCCTGCAGGAATTTCCTTGCAGTTAGCGGAGACATTAACGCCAGGCTTTTGAAAGTTGAAGCCAGCTGTAGTTGTTTTGCTGGCGTCAGGAATGCCATCTGGGTTGTTGTGTTTAAAAGAGCACCCAGGAAAGTTATCTGTTGAGTGGGTGCCATATTTGACTTTTTTACGTTCACAGTGAATCCCAGGTACTTGAGTAGATTCTGAACAAATTCCAGGTGCTGGAGTAAAATGTCATTGCTGTCTGCTTGAATAAGGCAGTCTTCCAGATAAGGGTAAATTTGAATTCCCTTGAGTCTGCAGTAAGCTACTACTGGTGCCAGGCACTTGGTAAAGACCCTGGGAGCAGTAGACAAGCCAAAGGGCAGCGCAGAGAACTGGTAATGTTTCGAGCCTGCCTTGAACCTGAGGTATTTTCTGCACTCCTGTCTGATAGGAATGTGTAGGTAAGCATCCTTTAAGTCCAATGTCACCATCCATGCATTTTTGCTCAACATTGGCAGGAGCTGCTGCAGAGTAAGCATCTTGAACTTTGGTATCTCCAGGAAAGTATTTAAGACTGACAGATCCAGGATGGGTCTCCAAGTATTTTGCTTTCTGGGAACTAGAAAGAGTCTTGAATAAAAGCCTTGTCCCGACTCTGAATTTGGAACCAGTTCTATGGTCCTCATAGCCATTAAGGACTTTACCTGTTTTAATGCCTCCGCCCATTGATTTTTTGGTAGGTCTGGCCATCCGTTTGGTTTTGGTAAGGTGTGAAAGTGGAATTTGTAATCTCTTAAAACTACATCCAGAACCCACTTGTCTTGGGTTATGCAAGTCCAATTACGGTGAAAAAGAGAAAGTTTTCCTCCCAGAGGAGCTTCCAGGAGAGAGGTTCCTGGAGCCATGCAGGGGGAGTCATTGAGCCTGTTTCCTATAAGGTTGAGACTTGTCTTCTCCACCCCTGGGGGTGGAAGCACTCCACTGTCTAGGTCTATAAGAGGTCTGTGCTTGGGCCCTCCCTCTGGGGCACCTATATCTACCCCTCTGAGGCCTGTCTGAGCTGGGAAAGGAGCAATTTTTAGTTGGCCAATTTCTGCTAAATCTAGGAGGCTGAACTTGTAAGAAATCCTTAACCGTTTGCATGGATTTTGCCTTATCCTCCATTTTCTTTATAACCTCTTCAGCCTTAGACCCAAATAAAACATTATGTTGAACAGGAGCATCCAGTAATTTTGCTTTTACTTGATCAGGCAAATTTTGTTCCTTTAACCAAGCATGCCTTCTAATGACCGTGCCAGTGGCTGCCGCCCTGCAAGAGGCCTCCAAAGCATCAAAACCACAGTGTAAGGTACGTTTCCCCACCTGCTCAGTAGCATGCATCAAATCTTGTAATTCCTTATTGTCTGCACATGCAGAAATGGTACACAGTTTTTGTTTCATAACAGACAAAAGGTATTGCTGATATTTCAACATATGAAATTGACAATTCAAAGCCCTAATAGATAAAGTAGCAGAAGTGTACACTTTTTTGCCCCATCTCTCCAAAGCTCTAGAATCCTTATCTGATGGAATAGGGTTCTTAGCAGTGGCGCCTTAACACCCTTTGGACCCTGAGAAATGGTTTCTGGATCAGCAGTAGGATTTTTAAAAAGAAACTGGTGAGAGTCAGGGACTCTGTAATATCTATCAGGCTTAGCAGGGGCCGGAGGAAAGGAGTCAGGGGTTAAATTAGACTCAGAAAAGACATCATCCACAATATCCAAAATTGGTGGAACAGCCAGGGGTCTGTGTTGGGGAAGAAAAAGGAAATCCCTAAGCCTTCTCTTAGATTCAGAGTACTCCTGTCCTTCCCAGTGAAAATGTTCCCTCATGTCATGTAAAGTTTCCCCAAAAGAATAATCTTCAGGAGGAGAAGCTGAAGGAATGGATTCCTCAGCATCAGAATCCTCATAAGGAGGGAAAGTATAATCCAGTTCAGAGGAAGACACTGAAGAGATAGATACCTGATCAGAGGATTCATAATCCAATTCTTGTCTTGGCCTTTTGTCTGGAGGGGGATGGGAACCCCTAATCATAGTTAGCAAGTCCTCCGCCATTTTAAGCATTTGCTTTTGGGATTTAGGTCCCGGATCAGAGGAGGCCTGGGCTTGAGTCTTTGTTTTAGAAGGAGTCTTTGTCTTTGCCTTTACCTGAAGCTGCGTAGGCCTGAAAACCCCCTCGGAAGCCGGTACCTGCACAGCGGCTCTGGACCCATCCGAGGGAGCATTATCCGAAGGTCCTGCACCTGGAATATCCGAAGGCCTAGTTGGCTCCTCGTGGGAGTCCGTTTCAGCAAGCGGTTCTGTAATGGCCGACGACAGGGGCTGCGAAAGCACCTCACTGACGACGGCCGAACTGGCAGCTGGCTCTGATTGTAAACTGTCGTCAGATTTGGACCTCGAAGGCCTATCCTTATCCTTGCGCCTTTTATGAACTCCGGTAGCCGGAAGCGTGTCCGACGACATGTTATAATTAAATCGCCTCCCAAAGTAATGAAAGGCAAAATCGTATCTCCGTTTAATAGTACGTTGATTAAATCTAGCACAAAACAGACAACTAGCTACGTCGTGGTCAAGGCCTAGACAAGGAATACAGTAAGAGTGAAAATCCTTAGGAGGTATTTGCTTCCCACATGAAATACAATTATTAACATTTTCTGACATCAGTCTGGAGCAAGAAAAAAGTTTCCCCAACGCGGTACTTAGCTTTGAAAAGAAGAATGTCTTTGGTATGAAGCACCAAAAATAACAGGAGTCAGCCGACCGACCGGCACTTGCGAACTGCTTCCACTGTGCGGCAAGAAAGACTGGAGAACATGGCGTCGGCTGGGAGCTTTGTACCCCTGGCGCACTGACGTCAGGGAGGGTGAGTACACAACCGATTCAGGGAGGGTGAGTACACAGCCGATGCCGGACCCAGACTTTGGGATTCTGGCCGACCGAGGGCTGCCTGCCGGCAGGAAGAACCCTACAGTGATGACTGCAACAGTGAAACACGAACATATCCCTAAGTCTCTTTTTAGATTCAGAGAAATCCTGACTCTCCCAGTGAAAGTGTTCCTTAAGGTATGCAAAGGTTCTCCAAAAGAGAAATCCTCAGGGGGAGAAGCAGAAGGGATGGAGTCATCTGCATCAGAGTCCTCATAAGTGGGTATAGATAATTTCTGATCAGAAAAGAAATCAGAAGAAATAGAAACCTGATCTGAAGATTCATAGTCAGTGCCTTGCCTAGGCCTCTTAGCAGGAGGGGGATGGGTACCCCTGATCAAGGTAATTAAATCTTCAGCCATTTTGATCATTTGTTTTTTAGGCATTGGGGCCTGTACATGTGGCCCAAGTGTCGGCTTTTTAGACACAGAAGTAGTTTTTGGCCTTAGTTTAGAAGGTGGCGTTGGTTTAATATACAAATCTTTAGGCCTGAAAACACCCTCAGAAGCCGGTGCCTGCTCAGCGGCTCCAGACCTATCTAAGGTAGAGACATCTGCGGGTTCAATACTTAAAGTATCTTGCGGCATACCGGATCCGAATGGGTCTCAGTAGAGGCCTGTGAATCAAAAGTAGCAGGTATCAGGGGGCTTCGAATGCGCCTCACTGAGTACCAGCGAACCGGCGACTAGCTTAGGAGAAGCTTTGTCATCGGTTTTGGACCTCGACGGTCTGTCTCTGTCTTTTTCTTTGCGTTTTTTGGGTATTCCAGTAGACGGATTGCTAACCGATGACATTTCTGGATAGTTAAATCTTGAGCCAAAATATTTAGAAGCAAAAATATACCGAGGTTTAATCGTGCATTGATTAAATTTAGCAGAAAACCGACAGCAAGGCACGTTGTGGTCAGGGCCTAGGCAAGGAATACAGTACAAATGAAAATCCTTATGAGGTATTTGCTTCCCACAAGTAATACAATTATTAACTTTTACTGACATTGGTAAGGAGCAAGAAAAAGTTACCCCAATGGGGTACTTAGCTTTTAGTTAAAGACTTTGGTTCTGAAACTCGAAAACGAAAATTTCAGGAGTCGGCCGACCGGCACTTGCGAACTGCTTCTTGTTTCGGGCAACGCGCAGCAAGAAAGACAGATGTAATGTCGTCAGCTGCATGTTTTATACCCCTGACGACCTGAAGTCATGGAAGAAGGGACAGCAACCAACACAGGACCCAAGACTTTGTTAATTAGGCCGACTGAGGGCAACCTGCCAGCAGATTACCCAAATGTAATGACTGCAACAGTGAAACACGAAGAACATTACTGTATAGCAAAGGTCCTGTTTTCTCAAGTGGCACCAAATAATACCAGGAAATTAAGGAAAAATAATTAACAATGAACTAAGCTCATACACAACAACACACATTTCAGTCCCAAGAATACAGTCAATATATTAATAGACTGATTTAGTGCAAACTTTACTCAATCTACTCACATTGTTGTACCTACTATCCTTGAAAATGTATTTCCCCTTGAAATCGCATTGGAATAGGCCTTATAATCCTTATCAAAGGATAAAAATGTCTCTATGAGACCAGATAACACAACAGGCTGCACTTTCATCAGAGTCAAGTATGCACTATCTCAGCCTCTACTTAACCTGTTCAACCTCGGCCTATCCAAAGGGTTTGTCCCTACTGCCTGGTAAACAGCCACTGTATTCTTTGACACAAGGATGGCTCCTTTACACACCCAAGTAATTATAGGCCCATCAGCCTCACCAATCCTATATGTAAAGTCATGAAATGTATCCTGGAAGAACTCGTTTATGCATTCATAGGCAAATTAACTGATCTAGACCCCATTCAGTTTAATTTTAAGAAAGGCAGGTTCTGTCACCTGAACCTAGTAAACTTCTTTTAAAAAGGTTGCAGAGAATGTGGATCATGGTCACTCTGTTCATGTTGCTTATCTTGGTCTGTCCAAAGCTTCTGACACTCTCCCCGTACTAGTATGACTGAAAAGTTAGACTAACTGTATCCCCTGGATTGCAAATTGGCTATCCAGCTTATCCTAAGTACTGAAAACTGCCAGTACCCTCCCCACTGGGATGCGATCAGACAATCCGAATCTCTTCTAAAAGTAAAACTGCAGTTGAGGTCAAAGCTCAGCACTATAGCACTCCCATGTATAGTCTAAACCACACTGTATCAAGCAATTTGCTACAGTTAAAATAATTATTTACAGTAAAGTATTTTTTGTTTTGCTCTTCAATGGAAGAGCTCAGGGGGGGTTACTTGAACAGCTGAGGGGGAAGGACATTAGTTGACTCAGTTACGCTTCTGTACTGAAAACCATTTCAAGTTAAATACAAAAAGAATGAGCAGCACGGCATAGTTTAAAAAAAAAAAGCTGTTCTCATCTCATATTTTATAAAGGGTACTACTCCTCAAACAAAACAGCCGTAAGAGACTGGGGTACTTATGTAGACAACTCTCTCATTTATCAGTCAGGAAATCTTTTTTCTGGTCCTGTTAATTTCCAAAGGAATATTTTCAACATCCAAAAAAGTCATCTTAACACTCTAGTCTTCTCTCATCAGACCCATCATCAAATACAATGTCCCCTTTGGTACTTACAAATCCAACCATACTACTCAAATAGAAAGGTCTGGATTTTTTTTTAACACCCACCCCCCCCCCCAAAAAAAATGGGCTTTAAATCCTTCAAATATCCCAATGAAATGGCAAAACTCTCCTTACACTCGGTAGCCTACCTGCTGCTTTGATTAGACATGGGTCTCACTTCAAGCCATGAAAGATACAATCCTATTTAACCTTTTATTTCTTTGCAAAACCAGTGGATCTACAAACACATATACTAAGGACCTAAAGTTATACAAACAGATGAACAAGACTTGCTGAAGCGATAAGGTTCTTCAACTCAATGTATTCCCAAGCCTATAGAATCAGTTACCTCTACAAGTCAAGCAAAATACTACGTTGTCTTTAAGCTTAGTCTTAATGATTGTATGGACAGACACAAATTTACAGCAGGTCTATGTATGGCCCTGCTTAATTTGGGAGATGGGAACAATTAAAAACTCATAAAAGGGAAGCAAGAACTTTTTACGTGCATCTAAAAGTGTGCATGTCTAAGACTGTTATAGCACTTGTGATCACTTACCTAGCAATTTTCCTATGCTCCTATAAGTTAGTGTTTTAAATAGTGTATCACATAACCATTGTTGCCAAGAAGTGATGAAGTCACATACCGGGCCTTCCAGTTATGTTCTCTTGCCTGCTAGACCTCTCTTTGATAAAGCTTGTCAATACATTAAACAGTATGATATAGCTCATTCCCTAAAAAAAGGGAAGAAGATATGGGAGTGTTCTAAAGAAGGCCCAGGTTGCTGAGGCATGTGACAGATGAATGAACAGGAGGATTATAGCATTAAAAGAAAAACAAAATAAAGACCTAAGAAATAGTAAACCACCTACCTATACTACAAATTGTGATGTCAAAAATGACACTGTCATGCAGATACTGATGTAGACAAACCCCAGACTGTGAAAGAAAAATTTCTCTGGAGTCCTATTTCAAGAAGGCAGGTGTAGATTTATAAAAAAATCCTCACTAATTTTTATCATTCCAGCGCTAGATCTCTCCATGTCAGCAACCTAAAACATGAATTACATTAGTACTGGAAAAAAACTGCAATTCATTCTTTCACAAGAACTTTACAAGAAAATTATACTACACTAATAAATGTATATACACATTAACCAAAGGCTCGCAGGGCATCAGTCATTTAACATTAATCTAAACATACTGCCAATTACCTCTGGAATGAAAAGAAATAAGGCAGTCACAAACAGGCCAGTTTTCAATTGGTTCATTTAGGATAACATTCTCGGCAAATATCACAACAGTAATATACTTAAACTTGCAAAGACGTTCAAGTATCTCCTTCATGGGTTTAGAGTTTGATTTCTTTTCCATGGCACAAATTCCAATCACAATTTGTCTTTCTGGTGGCTAAAACACAAAGAATTAATGCACATAATTAATTTCAAGGCAGAACAAGTACACTACAGAAAAGTTAAGCCAATACATGATGAAGACCAATTTCCATTCTGAATGCTGCAAATTAGTCACAGCATCTTTACACAAGGCCTTCAGATAACAGCCTGAATAACTACTATTTGGTACACAAATGAGTAAAAAAAATAAATAATGCACAATTAAGCACTACAGTTTTCAACTTTCCTGCTAAAAGTTTTAAAACAAAATGTGCATGTTTAACTGGTGTGTCACAGCACTGATCTTCCAATACTCAGTAATAATGAAACATCTAGTACTGTAGCTATACACATTTGCTTCCAGTTGACATTTTGATTCTTATGTCTTGAATCTCAATCTCTTTTAGGACTTGTGTTAAAATTTTACTTCATTCCATGTTTACTATCAAGATCGATGCCAGCAGTTTATTGCACCTATCCCAAAAGTGACCCTTAGTTCCACTTCTGTATTGTTTATTTATTTAGCATCAGTCTTCTCTAGCAACACCCCACTGTTATGCCTCATTTCTTTAACTCCATTACTGTCCAGACATATTGCTAGGATTTGGTAATACTCCCTCTTCTTCTCTTTATACAAGAGAAATGTTTTTATGGTACTATCCCACATTTCATTTTTATATGACATGATACGATGGCTTAATGGCTTGGATTGTAACAAAACAATTATGTTACACTTTGATACTATTTTTAATCAAAGGAGCCATTTTTTTATTCAACTATTTAGTTTGGAAGTCTCACTAAAGTTTTTTCTTCTATTTGGCTTACAGAAGCTACAATAAGTTTCTGCTTGTATGGTCAGACATTCTGGCTGGCCTGACTGAATTCCTGATTAGTTACTAGAAACATATTTATAGCCATTAGACAAAGAGACAAAACGTGAGCCAATACAGAAATCTGAAACATTTTCAACACTGTAGTTCAACTTCCAAAAGATGGGACAGCTCTTGGACAACACACTGTTACTAGTCCTCTTAGCACACACCCAGAGTGCTTTTAAAGAACAAAACAGACCTTGTGTGCGTTATAGTTGGTGGTGTTAGTGGCGCCATTTTTGAATTGTTCCCCTTAGCCTCCACAGCCCCTAAATGGTCTTGCAGCTGGCTGCTCGTCTCAACGCCATTCTACACAGGTGCCCTCCCTGTTACTAAACTTCAAAGAAAGCTCTCCTGCCATCTCTGAACGGATGCCCTGAACTGCCCGTTTTGTTAAACTATGACATACCTGCCTTGGAAACCCAGTCAGAAACCCACTGTCCATTCTACCCAGGTACCCTCTCTGCTGCTAAACTTCAAAGAAAGCTCTTCTGCCATCTCTGAATGGATGACCTGAACTGCCCGTTTTGTTAAACTGTGACCTACCTGCCTTGGAAACCCAGTCATAAACCCACTGTGTAGGTAGTTTAATCATACCTTGGAACTATATTCATACAATTATCCCCTTGTAAGCTGACCTCTCGTGTGTGTGCTTGCAGCCTCTCGCAGCCATAAGCCCCCACATCTCTCCTATAAAGCTCCCTGCATCCCATAGCTATATTTCACTCTTTAGCATCCAGACACTACCCCATTTCCACCACTAGATGTCAGCCCTCCCCCAGGATATGTATTTTACTTACTCTTCTTTCCTAAATTAGATCGCATGAGCTAGTAATCTAATTATCCTATCTCCCAACCAGTCACTCTCTGTCCCTGCCCTTAGTGTTTCCCCTGGATCGACACTTACCCAGTACAGCAGGACAAGCCATTGTCCATAGCCTCTCTCACAGATTATTTTTCTCCAGAAGGATTCTCCTCTCTTTGGCTCCGTCACCTCCCACTCCCCCTCCTCCAGTCCTTGTTCCCTGTCCTCCCATACCCCCCCCCTCCCTAGCCTCCTCCCAAAGTTTACTTATAGTTGGTGGTGTTAGTGGTGCCATTTTTGAATTGTTCCCCTTAGCCTCCACATCCCCTAAACGGTCTTGCAGCTGGCTGCTCGTCTCACTGGTAGGTTATATGGTTGTGATTATACTGCTGTGTAGATATTGTACTGTTAATTTATGAATATTTTCGTTCTAGACAACTGCTTCCACAGGAACGGGCAAGGCTGCAGATATTACTGCTCCTGCCCTTATTTAAACCGTGCCTTGTGTGAAACGGCTGGTCCGTCTCTGTTCATGTGCTTTGAGGATCCATGGCTTATATAGATGTTGTGCATGTGCTTTGAGAATCCATGGCTTACTCAGCTGATGTTTATGCGCATTGATATTCCATGGCTTACGTTGCTGCTGGGTTATGTTCTGCATCTTTGGTTAAGGATTCTTTCATAAACTGTATTGTGTAGTGTAGCTGGAACTGATGTCGGACTTGCAACCAGCTTTTAACTTGATGTCTGAGCCTAGCACCAGGCATCAGCGTGCTTTTTCCAACCTGCCCTCTAACTACCCAGTAGTGTACATTCAACGCTGTTGATTTGAACGGTCCGCGTGCTATCTAAAGTATGTAAAGTGCCAAAGTATCTAAAGTGCTATATAAAGTATACTGCAGTACCAGCAGCACAGCTTCCTCTATCAGCAATATCTTAGTTTTGTGATCACTGACTCTGCCCAAGTGCATCGCTTAGTTTAATCCACCCATATGCCTATGAAATAGATAGATATCTCTAGCGTTATGTAACCCACTGACCCTGCTCTTTGTAGGCTCTGCTTAAGGGCACCGTTGATGTTCTGAGTTGCTTCCCACTGGTTCTATCACCAAATTAGCTATAGTTCTAGCGTTTTTGCAACCACTGACCCTACTAATAGTACGCTCTGCTCTAGTGCTTTGCTAAATGTTTAGATGTAGTAGTGACTAGTTTTTAGAACTGTTATATGGGCTCTCATTCTCATTTCACTTGATATACTCTAAAGGTTCACCTATATTGTCCGGGCATGCCATTTTGCTAGATCTCCTAGCGTGTTACTAATAGTGTCTTCACACTCTGGTCTATGGTGCTTGCATAACAACCGGAACCTGCATGTTCTGAAGCTGGTTTAAGTAACATTTTTAAGCATTGTAAATATAATTGCATGTGGTATTTGTTAATGTGTCTTCACTTCTACTACATCTGATATTCCCTGCTCTTTACCTTCCTCATTAATCCTGTCTTCTTTTCTCTCCCCTGCCCCCCCCCCTCCTCCTCCTCCTCTCAGCAGTATACCCTCCTCGGTCTTTCTCTCCTGAACTTCCCTCCCCTTTCCCATTATAGTATCCAACTCTATTCTCTCTTTTATTACAGCCATTCTTCCCAGGAGCCCTCCCTGCTACTAAACTTCAAAGAAAGCTCTCCTGCCATCTCTGAACGAACGCCCTAAACTGCCCGTTTTGTTAAACTGTGACCTACCTGCCTTGGAAACCCAGTCAGAAATCCACTGTGTAGGTAGTTTAATCATGCCTTGGAACTGTATTCATACAATTATCCACTTGTAAACTAACCTCTCGTGTGTATGCTTCCAGCCTCTCGCAGCCATAAGCCCCCACATCCCTCCTATAAAGCTCTCTGCATCCCATAGGTATCTTTCACTCTTTAGCACCCAGGCACTACCCCATTTCTGCCATTAGATGTCAGCCCTCCTTCAGGATATGTATTTTACTTATTCTACTTTCCTACATTACATCGCATGAGCTAGTAATCTAATTATCCTATCTCCCAACCAGTCACTCTCTGTACCTGCCCTTAATGTTTCCCCTAGATCGACACTTACCCAGTACAGCAGGACAAGCCATTGTCCATAGCCTCTCTCATAGATTTTTTTCCAGCAAGATTCTCCTCTCTTTGACTCTACCCACTCCGTTCGCCCTGCGGACTCACTACGCTCCCCTACCCTGCCTAGAATTCCCACCCGCCCCCAGTACTCCTACATTTATTCTTGCCGGTAGTCACCTCCCCTCCTCTACCCCTCCAATCACAGTCCTCCTCTCTCTGCCCCTCCCCTTCTCACCCCCACCCCTCAATACCCACTCCCCTTATATAACTATACCCTACTCCTCTCCCCTTCACTCTATACCTTCTTCCTCCCCTTCATTGTACCTCCTTCTCTACTCCATCTTCTAAACTTATACCATCTCACTATGAACTCCTCTTCACCACTTACCCTTCTCATCCCCACTAACACCTTGCTAACTTTAACTTTAATTCTACTCTTCCATACAACCTCCTATTCCTCCACTCCTCTTTCCCCCTTCTCTCATATCCCACTGCGCCTCTCCCAGCCCCCATCTCATCCTCACAATACCTCACTTCCACACCATCTCAGACCTCATTCGTCCAGCCCAATCACCTCTACTACTTCAAACCAAAGATCTTACTCACATTAACAAAACACAACTTCCCTAAACCTCTTTCATATCATCCCCAACACTCGAAAGGAAAACCTAACCACTTACTACCTTCTTTCTTCATCCACCTACTTCTAAGCTGGTGATATACACCCTAACCCTGGACCTAGTTCCATCAACAACACCATCCCTCCAAAAATCTACCACAACTACCAGCCTCAAAAGCCTTAAATTAGTTACTCTAAATTCCCAAAGTTTACAAAACAACTAACTTCCATGCCTGGCTTAACCAGAACCAACCAGACATAGTAGCCATCTCTGAGACTTGGTTAAAACCATACATCTCTGATTCAGAAATTCTACCCCCTGGTTACCAAACTATTAGATATGACCGCATGAACAGAAGAGGTGGAGGAGTAGCCTTAGTATTCTCTAATACACTCCCCATTATTCCTTACCCAAATCCCACTTCTCAGTTTAACAACACAGAACTTGTCATAGGAGTACTACAAATGAATACTCATAAAAATATCTGTATCATATCCCTATATATTCTCCCAGGTAACAGCACTACGACTTTAGAAGAAATCTTCCAATGGGCCTCAACTAATATCCACCTAGAGACCTACATTCTAGGTGATATTAACCTAGGCTGGAATAAAATTAACAACCAAAATCCCGCAACATCTGTCAATCTCTTCAACTTCACCCAATTTACTAACTATCACCAGACCCAACAAAACCAAATCTCCAGGATCCACACTGGACTGAATTCTAACCACCCACCCTAACAACATTTTACACTCAGCCATCCTTCCTGATTCTATTAGTGACCAACTGCCTGCCTTTATCCTTCGAGCAATCCACTTCTCCCCTCACCAGCACCATTATATACATACTCATAACTTACAAACTTCAACCTTACAACCTTCTTTAACACCCTCAAACAAACTAAAGTACAGTTTTTTACCTACCATAAATGTAGATGTTCGAGTGTATACACTGCTGCAGTCATTACACTTGGGTTATCCTGCCGTCAGGCGGTTCCCCAGTCAGCCAGAGTTCGAAAGTCTTGGTCCGGCGTCGGTTGCTGTCGCCTCCTCCCTGACGTCAGTGCGGCAGGGGTATACAAGATGCAGCCGACGCCATTTTCTTCAGTTTTTCTTGCCCCAGATGTCAGGTGCCCCCAAATAGGTAGACAATTTAAATTGCTAATAAAACATACTAATAAAAGCAAACAACAACTTTCAGCTACCAGCAAATACTCCCCAAAGGTAGTAAAGGGTACAAGGCTTAGGTACGTACCAGCAAGAAAGAGGGGAAGGAGGGAGGGTAACCTGGACTGCAGCAGTGTATACACTCTGAACATCTACATTTATAGTAGGTACAAAACTGTACTATGTTCATCGTGTTACACTGCTGCAGTCATTACACTTGGGTAGAATCCCAAAGCTGAGGTTGGGTGGCTGGTTCTATAAGGCATTAGGGGTGGCTATAAGGCCCTGCAGTACTGCAGTGGCGAAGCCAGCTCTGGATTTAGAGTATAGAGGCAGACGGTAATGCTTGGTGAAGGTATGCACAGAACACCAAGTTGCTGCTTCCAAAATATCCTTGGTAGGTACTCCTCTGAGGTAGGCAGTTGAAGTGGCTGTTGCCCTAGTGGAGTGAGATCTAATGCTGCTAGGTACAGGTTTCCTATGGTGTGTATAGCAGAAACGTATACAATGTCCTATCCATTTTGAAATAGTCTGTTTTGAAACGGCTTTTCCCTGTGCTCCTGCAGCATATGCTACCAATAATTGCTCAGATTTCCTGAAAGCTTTGGTTTTGTCCAAGTAGAAGCGTAACTGCCTGTGAATGTCCAAGGAATGCAGTAGTCTCTCCCCTTTATTCTGTGGTTTTGGATAAAAAGTTGGCAAATGAATAGTTTGGTTTAGAGCCACACTGGATACCACCTTTGGCATAAATGTAGGGTTAGTTCTTAAAGACACCCTGTCCTGGTGGAAAATGAGGAAAGGTTCCACTGCCATTAGTGCCTGTAATTCTGAAACTCTTCGTGCTGATGTTATTGCCAGGAGTAGAGCAGTTTTCCAAGAGATATATTTTAATTCTGCTGTGTTAGCTGGCTCAAAAGGAGGTAAAGTCAATTTTTCCAAAACAAAGTTGAGGTCCCAAGTTGGAGTAGGTGCTCTACGGGGCGGTCTTATGTTTTTAGCCCCTCTGAGGTACTGTCTTAGCAAAGGATTAGAGAAAATTGGTGGATCCGTGTTGTAATGAGCAGAGATGGCAGAGACGTGGATCTTGATGGATAATAAGGAGAGTCCTTTGTCCAGCATCTCAGTTAAATATTGTAGTATCTGAGGAATGTTTAAAAACAGGAGGGTCAAGGCTGTGTGCTTGGTTCCAGGCACAGAATCTCTTCCATTTATCCGAATAGGCTTTCCTGGTACTAGGCCTTCTGGCCTCCAGAATGACATCCATAACAGCTTTGGAGAGCGGCATTGCCTGCTTGACTAAGGAATCTTCCATGCAGCTAGGTTTAAGGTCTTTAGCTGGCTGTGTAGTATCTGACTGTTGTGCTGAGTCGGCAGATGTGGGATTTGAGGCAAAATCCAGGGTGGTCCTTGTGCTAAGTTCTTTAAGATTGGGTACCAGTGCTGGCGTGGCCAGTCTGGTGCAATCAGGATCATCTTTGGCTCTTCTTGCCTGGCTTTTATGAGTACCTTTAGCAGGAGAGGTAGTGGTGGGAAAGCGTAGACTTGTAGGTTTTTCCAGCTGAATGAGAGGGCATCCACTTTCCATGCTTGTGGATGGTAACTCCTTGTGCAGAATTTCTGTAGCTGGCAGCTCATTGGGGATGCAAACAGATCTATGTCCAGGCTCCACCATTTCTGTGTTATCACTCGGAATATCTGTGGATTCAATTCCCATTCGTGGGGATCCATGATGTTTCTGCTTAAGTCGTCTGCCAGTGTGTTTTTCTCTCCTGGCAGGAATTGTGCTTGCAGATGAACTTGATAGTGTAGAGCTGTGTTCCACAAGGTCATGGCTTGCCTGCACAGGGGGTAGGAGTGAGTGCCCCCTTGCTTGTTTATGTACCACATAACTGTAGTGTTGTCTTTAGTAGTAGTTGTCCTGGATGCAGCAGGTCCTTGAAAGCTATAAGTGCATTTTGTACAGCTAGCATCATTTTTTTTGATTGGTGTGAAGATTCCTTTGTTCTGCGGGCCACTTGCCCTGAATACAGTTGCCTGCCATGTGTGTTCCCCAGGTGTAATCCGATGCATCTGTGGTCAGTGTTTGCCTGGCTGTGGGTTGAGTAAAAGGCTGTCCCTTGTTGAGGTGACAAGCTTGAGCCCACCACTGAAACTCCTGTTGAAGGCAAGGAATTAGTGGTATAACTGTTTCCAAACTTTGACAGTGTTGAGACCATACATTCTTTAGGTACCATTGTAGTTTCCTCATATGCAGTCTGGCATATGGAATTAGTAGTATGCAAGATGCCATGTAACCCAAGGCCTGCAGAATTTTTCTTGCAGGGAGTTGAGTCTTTGTTGCCATCAATTGAAAGTATTGAGTCAGTTGTCCTTGCTTGTCTGGCGTGAGATAAGCCATCTGGGCCGTTGTGTTCAAGCTGGCACCCAGGAATATTATCTCTTGTGAAGGCACTAGTTTTGATTTCTTTTCGTTTACTGTGTACCCCAGACAACTTAATAACTTTTTTTACAAACGCCAGATGCTTTAGAAGAATGTCCTTGCTCTCTGCTTGAATCAGGCAGTCGTCCAGGTACGGATAAATTTGAATTTCTTTCTGTCTGCAAAATGCAATTAATGGTGCCAGGCACTTTGTGAAGACCCTGGGCGCAGTAGATAAGCCAAGGAGCAGTGCAGAGAATTGATATTGCCTTTAACCAGCTATGAATCTGAGGTATCTTCTGCAGTTTTGTCTTATAGGGACATGCAGGTATGCCTCCTTGAGGTCCAATGTCACAAGCCAAGCTTTCTTGCCCAGCATGGGAAGAAACTGCTGTAGTGTCAACAATTTTGAATTTCGGAACATCCAGGTAAGTGTTTAGAGAAGAAAGATCCAGAATGGGCCTCCAGGCTTTGACCTTCCTGGGAACTAGAGACAGTCTCGAGTAAAATCCTTGTCCTTGTTCCTGTGGTGGTACCTTTTGAATAGCTCTCATATTCATGAGTGCTGTAATTTGTTTTTGAGCCTCTGCCCATTGATTTGGTGGCAGATTTGGCATTCCTTTTAA
Organism: Protopterus annectens; assembly: GCF_019279795.1. Lineage (NCBI taxonomy): Eukaryota > Metazoa > Chordata > Ceratodontiformes > Protopteridae > Protopterus > Protopterus annectens. The sequence continues at coordinate 322,768,237 of NC_056730.1, read as the reverse complement.
CCTTGGCAGAGTGTGAAAGTGGAACCTGTAACCTTGAGATACAATGTTGAGAACCCATTTGTGTTTGGTGATCATATGCCAATTGTGATAAAAAAGTGCCAGTTTTCCTCCCAAGGGGGCTGCCAAGAGAGAGTTGTTTGGCAGCTGTAGCGGGAAGTCATTGGGGCTGCTTTTTATATGGTTGGGGCCTGTCTTCCCCTTCTTTCTGGCCTGATGCAACCCATTGTCGAGGCCTGTAAGGACCTTGTGGTTGACCTCTACCTCTTGGACGTCTGTATCTGCCCCTTTGAGGTCTGTCTGTAACTGGAAAGGACCAATTCTTAGTTGGCCAATTTCTGCTAAATCTAGGAGGCTGAACCTGTAAGAAATCTTTCACCGTTTGCATAGATTTTTCCTTATCCTCCATTTTCTTTAATACCTCTTCTGCCTTAACTCCAAATAACACATCCTGCTGCAAAGGTGCATCCAATAATTTTGCTATAACATAGTCTGGTAACGTATGTTCTTTTAACCAAGCATATCTTCTAATGACAGAGCCTGTAACGGCTGCTCTTCAGGAGGCCTCTAAAGAGTCAAAACCACATTGCAAAGTATGTTTTCCCACCTGTTCAGCTGCATGCAATTTGTTTGTGTCTTTCGGCTTTTCCCAGTTAGGGGTCGCCACAGCGGAACTCCGGTCCGCTAATGATTGGCAGTTGATTTTTACGTACCGGCTTGCCAGGCCTGACACACAACCTTCAATAAAGGTATGCCCATTCACACATGTCTCCACGCAGAAGATGCTCTAGCTGAGAATCTAACCGGACAGCGTCTTACTGTGAGGCGACAACGCTACCGCAGCACCACCATCGCGGGTCCGTTCCACTGCATGCAATAAATCCTGCATTTCTTTAAAAGTGGGAGGATCTGAATCTGGAAGCATTTTTTGTTTCAACTGAGACAGTAGAAATTGCTGATATTTTAGCATGTGAAACTGGCAATTTAAGGCTCTCATTGCTAAAGTTGCAGACGTATATACTTTCTTTCCCCCATCTGTCTAATGCTCTGGAATCTCTGTCAGAGGGAACTGGATTCTTGGCTGATGATGCCTTAACCCCTTTGGGTCCCTGGGAAATAGTTTCATGGTCAGCAACAGGGCTTTTGTACAGAAATTTGTGAGAGTCAGGGACTCTGTAGTATCTGTCAGGTTTAACTGGGGCTGGAGGTAAGGAATCAGGATTTAGGCTGGACTCAGTATACACATCATCCACAATATCTAACACTGGCGGAATAGCAAGGGGTCTGTGTTGAGGTAATAAAAGGAACTCTCTGAGCCTTTTCTTGGATTCTGAATAATCCTGGCCCTCCCAATGGAAATGCACCCTCATGGTATGTAAGGTTTCCCCAAATGAGTAGTCCTCTGGTGGAGAGGCTGAAGGAATTGATTCCTCAGCATCAGAATCCTCATAAGGGGGTAAAGAGTATCCTTGGTCTGAGGATGAATCTGAAGAGATGGACACCTGGTCGGATGAGTCATAGTCTGCATCCTGTCTAGGCCTTTTATCAGGAGGAGGGTGGGACCCCCTGATCAGAATAATTAAGTCTTCGGCCATTTTGAGCATCTGTTTCTTAGGCATGGAGACCTGTCCTGGTGAATGTTGAAGTTGTTTCTTTGTTTTTAAAGGGGTTTTAGAAACACCCACTGAAGCTGCGGGTTGTTCAGCTACTCCGGATCCCTCTGAAGGGTTAGTCTCGGTAGGCCGTAAATCTGGTGTATCCAAAGGCCCAGCCATCTTCACATGGGAGTCAGAGGCGGCCTGTGGTTCCAAAGAAGCGGTCGTCAGGGGCTGCGAAGGCACCTCGCTGAAAACCGGAGAACCGGCGACTGGCCTAGAAGAGGCTTCGTCGTCAGTTCTGGGCCTCGGATGCCTGTCCTTATCTTTGCGCTTTTTGTGTATCCCGGTCGTCGGTAGTTCCGACGGCATGGTGTAATTTAATTTTCTGCCAAAATAATGTCGGGCAAAATCAAACTGACGTTTAATAGTGCGCTTGTTAAACCTAGCACAAAACCGACAACCTGTGACATCGTGGTCTGGGCCTAGGCATGGGATACAATAAGAATGGAAATCCTTATGAGGTATTTGCTTCCCACAAGAAATACAATTATTAACTTTTACTGACATCGGTCTGAGGCAAGAAAAAGTTTCCCGAACGGGGTACTTACCTTTGTAGAAGACTTGGGTTCTGGATTCGGAATGAAAATCTCAGGAGTCGGCCGACCGGCACTTGCGAACTGCTTTTGCTTTGGGCACCGCACGGCAAGAAAGACTGAAGAAAATGGCGTTGGTTGCATCTTATATACCCCTGGCGCACTGTCAGGGAAGAAGCGACAGCAACCGACGCCGGACCAGGGACCGCCTGACGGCAGGATAACCCAAGTGTAATGACTGCAGCAGTGTAACACGATGAACATCAGTATAATGAAAGTGGGATTATAAACAATTATTATACTGGAAAAAAATTGTAAGAACATCTTGAAGTACAGAAAGATTACCTTTGAAGTTAATGTGGAGTTTAGGGCACAATGGCTTTTGTAAATTGTCATGTTCAACATTTTTCAAACAAAACACAGTCAGCTGAAAATTTTGCAGCTTTCATGTCTCTTTAGACTACAGTAAACAAAAGTTGAGTAAACAAATATATAATGGTGTGATTTCACACATGACGTGCATTTCTGTACAAAAGTGATCCTCTTTGTATATGCTGAGGCATAAAATGAACACTAAAATCAAATTTTATATCACAATTCAATGCACAGCTGTTTCTGTGTCTCTAAGGGAATAGTCCAGTTCATTTGTGTTTTATAAATTATTATGCCAGTAACACGCCCTGATTTACATATTTGGAACCGCTGCATGACATTAAAGTAGATTTTGAAAAAAATATTTTATGAAATGCTAAAACTGTTACACTTGTCTTCACAGACAAGCATTTGTTTTTTATTTTACTTTTATATCATGCTGGGCTGGCTTCAAATAACTGAAGTCCAGTGTTTGCACAGATCTGCTTATAAAATTTGCTTAAAGTTGCTATGGTACTTGGATATATCATCCTCCTTGGGACTACCTAGTAGTTCAGTGATGGTGCACCTTTTGGGTTTGGCGTGTCAAAAGCTCCTGACACAAAATAATTCAGTGCACTTCACACAAACAATAAATGCAAAAGCAGCGTCTTTGGTAGCTCGGGTGTTGGTGATCACGTCATGGTGTGTGTCATCTTTTACAAGCGTGTCATAGGTTTGCCATCACTGTAGCAGGTTATCAGAATGGTATATACAAGCTATGTCATTATGGAGACAGACTGACTTGACATGGGTGACCAAACATCTGTTGTAGACATGCCATGAAACAAATGGTACTGCCAGTAAATTTGCTCTGTGCATAACACAAGTTACCAACTTCCACTACCACAACCACAACACAATGATGTGCAACTAAATCCATATTGTCTTCACATCTGTTGTCAAAGCATCCCTAAGTGGTCTTATTTTCACAGCCCCCCCCCCCCAAACCTTAGTTGTCCACTTTTCATGACCTTTCTCTACCACATGAATTACTTTCCTGTGGGCCCCCCCCCCCCTTCCAGAAATTCCTGGGTCTTCCACTCATTAAAATCTCTCTTACCACTCATTAAAATCTCTCTTATTACAGCCAGCTTATGCACTTCATCACTATTTACAACTCCAAGCAGACCGTATTCATTCAAAATAATCACAACTTATTCTATGGAAATGCAAATGACAAACCACAAAATTACAACTTCTTAACCTTATACAAAACCCAAACTCAACCCTGTGTCAACAAAGAGTACACATTTTCCAGTCACTCATTTTAACAAAAATTCATGTCACAATCACAAAATAAATTCAGCATCAATTAAGTCACTCATTCACACAACCAAAAGATGACTTCAATCAGCAGAATTAATTTCAAATGTTTTGATTAGCTAAACTTGCCTTACATGTTTGCAATATACATTTGCAATAACACATTCTCATGATTTATCATCACCCCCCCCCCCCCCCCCCCGTAGTTAGGGATATGAAGTACAGGGACAATAAAAAGAAGTTATGTACTTACAATAACATTCCATGTGAGTTGTTCATCTTGCCTTTATTCTTACACATGGGTTCGGAGCTGATCCATCGGCTCCGAGTCGGCCACTTTACTAGCTGAAGATCTCAGAGTAGCTCGAGGCCAGGTCCCCTATCCCATGATGCTCTCTGTCCTACTTCAGATCCAGTGTGCTGAACCCAGCATAAACAGGTATAATCCAATAAATACTTCAACCGGAGTAAGAAGTCCCAGAACAAGACCACCAGACCCCAAGTCTACTCGTTCTTCGAGACCCTGGGGGGGGGGGGGTGGGGGGGGTGGGAATGTAAGAATAAAAGTGAGAACAACAACTCACATGGATCGTTATGGTAAGTACATAACTTCTTTATGTGAAGTTGTTCAATCTCGCCATTTATTCTTACACATGGGTAGCGTCCCAAGCACCCTAATCCTGGGTGGCTCAAGGAAGTATATTCCTGAGGACAGTGGAACCAAAGGAAGCCCTGTCCACTTTGTAATGAGTGATAAAGGTATGCAGCTTAGACCAAGTAGCAGCTGCACATATAGTGTCCAAAGGCAATTGAGCTGCACAGGCAGAAGTAGTAGAAACAGCCCTAGTGGAGTGCGCCTTCACACCATGCTCTAATGTTTGGTTCACTGAAGAGTACATAAATTTAATGCAGTCAGTTAACCATTTGAAAAGGGTAACTTTAGAGACTGTTAGTCCTTTCTTAGTGTCAGCATGAGATACAAAGACTTGGTCAGATCTTCTGTATTCCTTTGTCCTGTCCAAATAAAATCTCAATTGCCTGTGGACATCAAGTTTATGCAACATATGCTCCAACTTATTAGAATGATTACTGAAAAATGTTGGAAGTTCGATAGTTTGATTCAGGTTAGTCTTGGAACACACCTTTGGCAGGAATGAAGGATTAGTCCTCAGTGATACTCTGTCTGGATGGAATACCAAATATGGGGGTTTTATAGAAAGGGCTTGAAGCTCAGACACCCTACGTGCTGAAGTAATGGCCACCAAGAGAATAGTTTTCTAAGAAAGAAACTTCAACTGACAGGATGATGCAGGCTCAAAAGGGGGAAGAATAATACGTGACAACACAAAATATAGATTCCATGGGAGTAAAGGGTTGTCTAACAAGCGGCCTAAGATGAATGGTACCCTTCAGGAAGGCCCTACATAATCTGTGAGACATCAAATTAGAACCTTCAGCACCAAGATGAAAGTTCGAAACTGCAGCCAATTGAACTCTAATTGTGGCAGCTGCAGCACCTTCATGAAAAAGCCTAGATAGGAATTCCAGAATAGTGGCAATCAGAGGAACATAAGACTCAATGTTATTTTGGGAGCCCCAAAAGGCAAATCGCTTCCATTTACTAGCATACAACTTTCTGGTGGAAGCCTTATGCGAAGACACAAGAATGTGCTGTACTACTGAAGAAAAATCATGTGACCTGGCTAGGTTAGGAATTGGAGCAGCCAAGCTGTCAGTTTGAGGGAATGAAGGGAGGGCTGGAGGGCCCCTGACGAATGTGTCAGCAGGTCTGGAACTGAGTCCAGAATCCAAAGTTCCTCCAGTTGATAGAGTCGGAGGAAGGGAAACCAAATCTGTCGAAGCCAAAAGGGGGCTATTAAGATTACAGTCCATCCCAAGCTCTTGGCTTTCTGCAAGAATTTCAGAATCAGGGGTGTTGGTGGGAAGGCATACAGGAGTCCCGGGGACCAATCATGTATGAGCGAATCCCTTGGGCTGCCCCCCGGAGGGGGATTCAGGGCAAAGTAGCTTCTGCATTTGGTATTCATGGGGGATGCAAACAGGTCGTAGTAAGGCTGACCCCATCTGCAGAAAATCATTTCAGTGACTTAGTCTTTGAGAGACCACTCGTGCGGTAACAGAATGGCTATTCTCAATTTGTCTGCTATCACGTTGGATTTCACCAGGATATGCGTTGCTATCAGAAAGCGCCCGGTGGATACTGCCCACTGCCAAATTATCAAGGCCTCTCGACACAGGGGGTAAGACTTGGTTCCCCCTTATTTGTTGATGTACCAGACCACAGACATGTTGTCCGTCTGTATCACAATAGTCCTCTGCTCCCAGCTCCAGAACACTGACATGCAACTGTGACTCTGTCTCCGACCAGGTGCCTTGGGCTGTTCTTCCCTGAAAAAGCCCCCCCCCCATCCTATCAGAGAAGCGTTCGTGGTCACCATGGCTGACGGCGGGGGAGTAACAAATGGTCAACTCAATATAACTCGTCGGTTGGTCACCCAACCAGAGAAGATCCTTCTTGCAAGAGTCCGTAATCATGATTAAGAAAGACATCGGGAGTTGTTGGTAAGACCACTAGGTGAAGAGTAACCACTGAAGAATCCTCATGTGCATATGACCCAGAGGAACTGCTATGAGCGTAGCTGCCATGGTACCTAGTAGCTTCAGTACTTAGGTTCATAGGTTCATACTAGGCTATCTGCCCTAGGGCATTTATAAGCCTAGCCAGAGTGTGTTTGGCTTTCGCCACCCATTTTAAATTAATTTTGCTATGCCCTTTTTCGAGGTTAGTATACTGTGCCTCTGTCTAACAGTGACACAGAAGTGATACCCGGGGTAAACCTACGATCTCCCATCCACTCATCAAGATTCCTCTTGAAGAGAGTCAATGAGGGACTCTGCCTAACCTGGTCTGGGATTTTATTCCAGAGTGAAGGGAGCCTCTGGGTTATGAATCTGTCCCTCCAGCATGTCCTATTTATTTCAGTGCTGAGGTTCAAGTCTCTTGAGCGCGTAGCTCGATGGGATTTGGATTTTCTGAGGTGCAGCATGTCCATTAATTCCGGGTTGGACATGGCTTTATACGTCAGGCAAAGATCGCCTCTGAGCAGGCGGTATGCCACTGAGTAGAGCTGGAGTTTCTTTAACCGAGCAGCATATGGCATCTATTTGAGCCCTTTGATCCTCTTGGTAAGGTACTTTTGGGGTCTTTCCAGTTGCTGCAGGTGTCTGGTAAGGTACATCCCAAAAGGGGCATTGTACTCAATTATGGGCCTGATGAGGGATGAGTAAAGAGGCACGATGACCTCCCCTGATCTAGATGTGAATCCCTTCATGATTAGGTGGGCTATATAAAATGTTTTTCTAACCACTTTGGCCACGTGGTTGTCAAATGAGAGATTGCTATCAACTTGGGTCCCTAATTACTTCTTCTGTACTTAATGGATTACCACCTATGTGGTAATTTGTGGGCACTTTGTTTTTGCCAAAGGGGATGACTATACACTTTTTGGTGTTTATCTTGAGGCCATGGCTCTGGCACCAGTTGTCTGTTTCTATGAGACCCTTTTGGAGGATGCTTGTGTCGGCTGGAGAGTCGATTATGGCGCCCAGTTTGCAGTCATCTGCGAACTTGGTCAGCCACAGTCCTTCCGTGTTGGCCTGTACCTCCGAGAAATATATACCGAACAAGAGAGGTCCCAGGACTGAGCCTTGTGGGACGCCACTTGTAACTGGTTTGGAGTCTGACATGGCTCCAGCAATTCTAACCATGTGGGTTCTGTCCTTGAGCCAGTTTGCAACCCATCTAGTGACATAGGGGTTTATATTTAAGCTGGCGAGCTTATCTATAATGCCCGAGTGGGGTATTGTATCAAAGGCTTTTGCGAGGTCCAGGTAGGCTGTGTGAACCACCTTCCCCTCGTCAATGGCCTTGGTGACTGTTTCAAAGAAATCAACCAGGTTTAAGAGGCAGGATCTGCCCTTAGCAAAGCCAAACTGGGTAGGATCCAGTGTTTGTAGGTCCCCAATATCTTTATTTATGAGGTCCATGATGATCCTTTCCATAGCTTTGCAGACCAAGCTAGTCAGGCTTATGGGGTGATAGTTTCCAGGATCCGTTGAGGCACCACCTTTATGGAGAGGGACCACTGTTGCTGTACGCCACTCTTTGGGTACATATCCTGTAGTAAGGCTGAGATTGAACAGTAGTTTTATGTTTGCGTTTAGCTCTTCTTGGAGTTCATGTAGGACGCAGCCCGGGACACCGTCTAGTCCCATTGATGCTGTGTTTTTTGCTTTGGAGAGGGCAGCTCTTACCTGAGCATCTGAGATGTCAGGGGGGCAGCACTCTGCTGGGATAGATATTTGCCCTTTGGTGGGGAGTTTGCGCTGAACCTGTCAGCTAGGATGTTAGCAATGTCTGTGGGTTCGGTGTATTTTTTGTCATTCTGGACTAATTCTGAGCATATCTGGGAATTCCCACCCAGGTTCCTAACATAACTAGAGAAAGCTTGTGATTATCCTTAGTGTCTTGTGCAATTTTTCTCTCGAAGCTGGCCTTAGACGATTTTATGAGTGCCCGTAGTTTTTTGCTAATACTGATCAGAGATGCCTTCCCTTTTTGGGATTTTGCTCTATCATGTAGTAGCTTCCTCCTTCTATTGTATAGTTTGTTTATGGCTGGGGTCCACCAGACAGGACATCTGCCTTTGGAGGATTGGGTCTTGGTTTTATTTGGGACTGCATGACCCATGCATTCCTGAAGGTGTTCATAGAATGCGTTTATAAAGGATTCTGCGGTCTGGGCTGTATTTTCCACAGGCCCGGGGGCTTTGAAGGATTCCACCTCGGTTTTGAGGAATGTGAAATTTGCTTTAGAGAAGTTTTTCACTGTGGTTTTCAGGGCAAGGGGTGGAGTCGGGATGTGAATATCCAGAGAGATTAGTTTATGGTCTGATCTTACCAGTGAGGGATACACTTCTGGTCTGGAGCATAGAGTCCCCATGTTGGTGATGATCAGGTCCAGTATGTTTTCCCCTCTTGTGGGAGTGGTCACAAGTTGTTCCATAGCATTTGAGTTTATAAATTCTAGGAACCTTTGGGCTAGGGTGTTGGAGCTAGAGTAATGCTCCCAGTCTATGTTTGGGTAGTTGAAGTCGCCCAATATAATGGTGTTTGGAGAGACCTTCATATTTTCCAGTGTTCTCAGGAAGGCTGAGTGGGGTTCCTGGGTTTGGGAGGGTGGTCTGTAGCAGGCTATTAACTGGAAGGCAGTTTTACCCACTGTTAGTTGCACATGGATAGTCTCTGATGCTTCGTGCTGTGCCACCAACCTGGAGGTGTGGGTATCTTTGACGAATATTGATACTCCCTCCTTTTGTGGTTCGGTCCAAGTTTTGGGGCGAAAAGCATGGTATGAGGTATAACCTGGTAGTGCTGGGGTGCTCTCGAGCCTTGAACCAGGTTTCTGTTACTGCACAGATATCGATGTTCTCCATGCTAAGCAGAGTTTCGAAAAGGCATCTTGAGGTTTAGACTTCTGGCATTGAGTAGCATTACTCTTAGTTTCTTATCCCTTGTGATACCTATGGAGGTGGGTTTGTCTTTTGAGCCTTGCCTAAAAAGGCACTATGGGGGTAGCAAGAGCCTTTGCCAATATCCAAAGCCCAGGGTGACAGGTGCAAGCCGTCCCTAGCAAAGCATCGTGGCTTGTCGAGCATGTCATCCCAGGCTGACAGGCATTGGATCCCCTTTGAATGACACCAATACTTAAGCCAATTGTTGAAACTGATCATCTTGTCTTCATATTGTGGCATCATTCTTGGTGAGGGTAAGATGCTACTCAAGGTCAGGGTCATACCGGCCTGGGCTACGTGCTCAGAGAGCTCCTCTATGCCTCTTTTCATGTAGTCCAGGGAGGTACGTCTCAGGTCATTCACACCAGCATGGACAATGACTGAGTCATATTTTTACTTGCCTTGGGTTGGGCTGGTACTTTTCTTCTCTGCAAAATATCCGAGACCTGGTTTCGGAGGGTGGTTATTCTGTCCAGGGGCAATTTTACTATGGCGGTGGTGGTGTCTAGTTCTGCTCCGATAAATTATATACTCTGTGATGGCGACAACGCAGACTTTTTGAAATTGATAGTGATGCTTGAGAGCAGAGATTGAGAGTGTGATTTCTGGACAGAATTAGTTGATGCCTGGAGGCGGCGGTAAGGAGACAGTCGTCCAGATATGGAAACACTCGGAATCCAAGACGCCTCCAGGATGCCATGAGCCGTAACTACTGCCATGTATTTGGTAAACACACTGGGGGCTGTTGCGAGTCCAAATGGCAGTGCTCGGAAATGGTAGTGACTGGCTCCCAGCCGGTCACACAGATGATCTCTGGATGGCCTGGCCATTTTGATATGGTAGTACGCATCCTTGAGATCTATACAGAATATCTAATCGCCCACTCTGAGGAATGGGAGAACAGACTGAAGTGTGACCATCCGGAACTTCTCCTTCTTTACAAATGTGTTGAGTCTGCTGAGATCCAAGATGGGCCTCCAGTCCCCTGTCATCTTTGGAACTAAAAAGAATCTGGAGTAAGTTCCGGATCCTATCTGGTCTGCTGGGACTGGCTGGATGACTTTTTTCCTGCAGCCTCTGGATTTCTATGGCTGCTTGATCCCTGAGACTGGGTGGAACATCTGGAATTTTTTTCCCAACAGGCGGGTTTTCTAAGAATGGAATGATGTAATCTCTGGTAACGATGCTTTGTACCCAAGAATCTGTTGCAATTCCTAGCCAGGCATCCAGATACAATGCCAAGCGACCCCCGACCGCCTCCAGAGTAGGACAGTTGGGCCTCCTTTCAGGAGTGCTGAGAGGGCTTACCAAGGAACTGATCCCTGTCGCCCTGATTCTGCGGACCCCCTCTGCCGCCGGGACGGCGTCTTCCATTATTATCCCCTCCTCTGCCCCTGGAGGGGGATTCACAACGTGTGTTCTGGAAAGCTCCTTGGGACTTTCGGAATCACATTTTTCCACCTTTCTGCCCTTTGGGGTATGGTCTACTAGGGGTGGAAAAATGGACTCCTACGGCAGATACAGTATTTCCCTCTTGCTCACACCTAGTGAGAGTCTCCTTGACTTTGGGCCCAAAAAGAGAAGAACCATCAAATGGGGTGTTGACAAAGGAAGATTTGAAGGCTTCCGCAAAGGAGCATAAGCGCATCCAGGACGGTCTCCGAAGAGCTATCATTGAACCCGCTGCCCAGCTCAAACCATCGGCTGCATAGGAAATGAGCTGCATGGACGAGTTCATTATGGAGTTAAGGGTATTAAGTTGGGCTGTCACTTTCTCAGAGACAGCTCCATCTGTATTACCCTGCAGAGTATCTCCAAGCTCTTTTAGGAGATCTCTTTGAAGACGGGTAAAATGAGTCAAGTAGTTAAGCGATCAAATAGCAAAGGTCACAGAACTAAAGACGCGTTTCCTGTATCTGTCAATCATCCTGGAATCCCTATTAGGAGGATGGACAGTAGAAGAGGTTTCTGACTTCTCTTTCTTGGTGGCCGCCACCACCACCATGGCATCAACCGGGACTCGCGTAGTGAGGAACATCTTGACTCGGGGGAGGTGATAAACCTGCTGGGCCTCCAAGGGACCGGTTCCATAGTATCATGAGACTCCCATGCCCTTCGAGCAACCAGTTCCATTAGTTCGAAGGGCAGAGTCACCCAGGAGGTGAAAGGTTGAGATCTAAAGGCCTTCAGGAGCACTGACTCATTCTCAGTAGGGCTAACGGACCGCTAGTCACCCCTCTGCTTTAGGACTTCCAGGATATCAGCAAAGGATTACTCTAAGTCGGTGTCTAATGTCAAAGACTCCTGCGGAGAATCTAAATGCCTCCTCTTACAAAGTCTCTTCCTGGGAACCTCATCAGTGGGGGCTTCTGGTGAGGTCTCAGTAGAGCAAGGGTCACCTGATTGGGTTACCTGAGGCTCCGGGTCTCAACACTTCACAGGGACCTGCGATGTAGAGGCAGAAAGCGGCACTTTAGGGGAGGAGGAGGAGGGACCTGACTACGTGTGTGTCTTGGATGACATGACCCTCCTCATAGCATCAAAGGCACCACTGCTCCAACCCCAGGAAGCTGCCAGTTTCAAAGAAGATGGCAACTTCCCCAGTGCCGAGACAGTGGGCTCCGAAACAGAGGACGGAGCCGAGCTCATCCACGCCGAAGCCCCAAGAGGAAGGGTTGGAACCGGTGCATCAGTTCAACTCTCCAACCCCCGGAACCGACGAGAGAGTGTCAGCTCCCAGACTCTTCCAATGGAACTGAAGAAGTCAGAGTTGATGGAGCAGAGGGTACTGGAATAGGCCTCGGCTCTGAAGGCTCCACAATAATCAGATCCTCCTCCCCCGGCTCCGAAGGCCCTGCTCGGCTCGAAGGAGGTGTAGTCACAGCCAATGGAATGGTCATAGGCCCCAAGGCCGGTAGGGTCGAGGTCGATAATTTAGCCAGTGCCGGGTTCTTGAGAAGCCTCTGCACCACCCGGTCCACATCCACATTAGAGAGGGTCGTCGAAGAAGCAGAAGATGCCACTGATTGAAGGATAGGCAACCTCAAAGTTTCGGGGACTGGTTCCAAGACCGGGGACCGGCTCCGAAATACTTGTTCGGTGCACGGCTCCGAAGACTGCAGATCCATCAACCGCACCTTAACAGTAAGGCTTGGAGCCGATGACTTGGGCAACGAAGATGCCTTAGAAGACTTCGACCCCTTCGATGACTTGGAGGTCTGGTCAGCCTTGTCCACAGACTCCTGAAAATCTGGCTTCAATAAACCTCTATCTACCAGCTTCCTTCATCTCTCCAGTAAAACCCTACTACTGAAGGAATGGCAGAAAGAACAATCCTCCTGGAGGTGAATAGGCCCCAAACAATTCACATGGGAGTCCGTAATGGACATCTGCCCGCATTTTGAACACTTTTTGAAACCAGATTTCTGTTTTCCTTTATGCTCAGACATCATAAACAACAGTAACATTAGGGAAGAAAAACATTACTGCAAAGTCTAATTTCTAGAATAGTTCTAAGTTGTCAGATCCCTGACAACGGACAATCTAATCCAATAAGAATATATATATATATATATATATATATATATATATATATATAATATATAATATATCCAAACTAAGCACACTGTATATCTAATAACACTAATCACTCTAATAGCACTAAAAACACACTATTAATATGCATAACACTATAATCACACTATTAATAAGTATAAGGGGATAGGGATTAACTAAAGAACGGCCAAAGGCCTAAGAGCAACCGCTCTGAAAATGACAAAACTCGTCAAACGCTAAATAAAGAATTTTAAGGCTAAGCAGCCCAAAAGCAGTACAATTGTAAAAGTTTTAGATAATATAGCAACTATCAGTAGAATATTGCCAAAAAAGAGATAAATATAAAACAACTGGCCTGAGCTCTCCAGATGACCTCTGATCTGTTGCAGCGGCAAACTAGATCTGAGGTAGGACAGAGAGCATCATTGGATAGGGGACCTGGCCTTGAGCTACTCTTGAGATCTTCAGCTAGTAAAGCGGCTGACTCGGAGCCGATGGATCGGCTACAAACCCATGTGTAAGAATAAATAGCGAGATTGAACAAATTCACATCCAGCATTTAACTCCGTGTTGTGTGTCAAACATGCACATTTTATTTATTTTATCAAGCCACTTGTCTTACTCAAATGACACTCGTCGCAACATTCTATAGTGCTCCCTCAACAGACTAAACCAGGTTGTCAACCAAATGATGTAGTCTGATCTAGGTTGATCACAGAGCCCAGGTCATGGCTGAAAAGGGTAAGACCAGCCCACTCACCTCGTCAACAAACAGTAAGTTAGTCAAAGTAAACACATAACTTTATAAAACTCATTTTGTTTATTCTCTAGGAATAAATGACTTGATAATTCTTTTTTGACAAAAATCATACATCATAAATCTTAAAGTGGAAGTACCCCATCCATTCTATAACTAAATACACAAACATACATGTATATCAATATCTCCTTCATACTCTACTAACCTTACATATGTATATGTATATGTATATGTATATATATATATATATATATATATATATATATATATATAGATATATATATATATATATATATATATATATATATAGATATATATATATATATATATATATATGGAATCATTCAAAACAAATAAAAACACAATATCCCCCTCATTAACAAGCAACAGGAATAAGTCACCCCACTGAGTCATAACAACACAAAGCAGTTACCCAGAAAACAATCTCAATAACCACTTTTAGCACGGTTACTCTCTTAGGGTTCTTACAATGTAGTCAAGATAATAACTACTGCTTGCCTTTCAATATGCCTGCAACACATGACAAACAAAAAAATGAATACAGTAACCCTGTGCTAAACTATTCACTACAGTTAAGTCAATTTCTATGTTTAACCTACTTCGCATGCTTAGAAATATGAGCACAGGCCTTTGAAACGAGTTTTGCATACAATCCTCTATTTCAAACTAACTTATCTGGTAACAGTAAACAACATGATGTGGCCATGAATTATGGCGCTTGTCCCTCTTTGTTAAAATCAGTCACAAAAAAAATTAAAATGTAATATTAATAGTCATAAGCACAGTTTGGCAACAATTTCATTTAATGACAAGTTTTGACAAAAAAAATAATAGCAACAGTTCATAAATATGCACTAAATGAGTATCTCAGCAGCTTTTTAAAACGTCACCTCTCTTGCTTATTTGTATCACAAATTTGTGCAACTAGTCTCCTTGCATTGAACAACCAAGTGCAAAGCACTGACACACCATTTCAAACAAAATAAAATTGTTAAAATGGTACTGCATTTAAGTGGTTTTAATTTTTTTTTTGGTTTGTTTTTGAGAGGGGTGCAGGAAAATTGCTCCTACACATTGTGTGGAGTAGGCTGTGCCCCCCACACACTTACTTTTTATAATCAACTCTGAGGTTAGTGGACTTTGAAGGTTATGTAGATTCCCCTTTACAATGACCTCCTGCAACGAAAATTCACTTCACTAAACTGTTCATTATTTCACCCTTCAGCCTTCGTAAAATGACAAACTGTCATGTCTCCTTTTAGTTTCTATCAACCTTAATAACGAAAGGGATGTTTTTTACTGGGAACTGAAGGAAATGGAAGTCATACTTGAAATTTTTTTTTTTTTTTTTTTAAACAACTGACAAGTGATATGTGTTATACTAAAGGTAAATGTTATACAGGATATCATTTAAAGTGTTAATTTTACATCAGCTTTGGTTTAGTTTGGAAAGGAGCTTAGACTACCCAACGTATCGAGAAGTTTGTTAAGACGTGCATAATATTTTAATTCATAAGGATTATATAAAGTGCATTTAAAATTACACAAAAATGCAGTCATTTTCTGCAATATCAGAACTGCATTTATTAAACAGTAAACAGCCAACCACTTCTCTGCATTATAGCTAACTTCTAACTGCTTCCAAGTACCCCAAAACAACTGGCTAGTCATTAATTAGCACACTATGCTTTGGTACAAGAGTTTTATTAGTACAGCGACAGACGTGTACAACTGATCATTGTACAGAAACACATAAACAGATTATATGTCACTTCTTCCTTTGCTCAATCAGTACCTTAGTAAACAAGATGTAAATATCAAATGGGAGACTTCATTTAGTTGCTGTGCTTTTAGCAACCATTTAGCACAAAAAAATCTTATCAGTAGGACCTTGTCAAGAGCTGAGACAGTAGCAATCTTGCTTTGAGACATGCTTTGTTTTCCTTGCCTGCCTCTAGATGTATTAATACAACAATACATGAACAAAATAATCTGAGAAATACTTCTAATTAACATAATGCCAAAAAAAACAGTCAAAAATAGAGAGGATGCCCCAAAGCAAGCAATATTGTGATGGGTAAATCAAAGCTGCAGTTCCTATAATCAGAGCACCCATAAGCAGTTTTCTCTAAGCATGTTTTTCTAATTTAGTCAACAATTCATGACAACACATTTTAATATGTACACTTTTTCCATTCAAAGAATGACAGATACTTACTGAATCATACTCCTCCTCTTCATCTTCATCCTCTCCATTCATACTGGAATATGCAAGTTCAAAGTCCTCAGACTTTGTGTGATCAATCAGTTCTTCTCCTTCTCCATCTTCACATCCAACAAAGAACCTGGGACAGTCATTATTTATTTGACCAACAGACATGGCTGAATACCCTTATGACACTCAAGCCCTGAAAGCAGCAAATAATCTACAGTATGTATAATCTGTATTCATCAATGAGGGTTATTAAATGAAATACGAGGTTTCCAAATATCCTGCTTTGCTTTCAAGCATTAAGATGTAATCCACATATAAAAGCATTAACTTTCCCAAGAATTCTTTGGGGCAATGCTCATTGCTGTAACATTTTTAATTCCGATGTACTTTTTTAAAGATGGCACTGAGATGGGCATCATTCTCAGCTCCCTTGATTCAGTGAAAAAAAGGACTGCCTTCATCTGAAATATAAAAAATATGAAATATAATATTTAAAAAATACTCCTCCCTTTCACACACAAAATAAAAGGCAAGACCTACACAAATGCAAGGTATACAGAGCTGCCCAAACTAAAATCTGAGGCTTAGAAATATCAGTGCAGCTGTTACCCATTTCCATCTCACCACAGGCCTCTTTGTGTTCATTTTCCTTACAGATATATTTGTCTAATTACGTCAAAAAAGCTCATGTTCCTAGCAAACTGTTACAATTAAGATCTTTTGTACACAAACATACATATAAAACATTTTTACAGTTAAAGAGTCAAGAAAAGCCAATTTCAATCCTGCCGCACTATGCCACAGGCTGAGAAATGAAATACAAGATGCTAGATTAATTTACCCAACAGAACACACAAAAAAAAAAAAAAAAAAAAAAAAAAATTATCATAGAAAGCAATAACACATCAAAACTAGCAATAAACACACTCAGTAATAGGGAATAATGGAACAGCAGTTACTGGTGTACAAGGAAACAAAGTTATGTACTTACCATAACGTTCCATCTGAGTTGCCCATTTTCATTCTTCCTCAACTAGTGGGTTCAAATCCGATCTTGGAATCGGACTCAGCTACTTTCTCCAAATCGCTTAACACTAAACTCTCGAGTTCCTCTCTTTACCCATAATGCCTTAGTCACCTAACATACCTCAGATCTAATTTACTGCTCACAGACCTACTGGGCAGTGGAGACTATGGAAAGGACGGAAACTGGGGCTCAAACAAGGAACATGGGCTCCTCTACTATCCTTCAATTTTTTCAGAAAGAAAGCAAGGAAGGGACTGGTGGGTGGGAAGTTGAGGAAGGATGAAAATGTACAACAAATATGAAACGTTATGGTGAGTACATAACTTTGTTTTATCAGATGTTTTCATTTTCATTAATTTCTAAACTGTTGGGACACAGTCCCCAGCTACTTAAATCCTGGGAAGACTATAAAAAAGGATATTCCTGAGCAGAGCTAAGTCAAAGGCTGCTCTTCCCCCAGAGACCCAGTCCAATTTGTAATGAGCAATAAATGTATGAGGATTAGCCCAGGTTGCAGTTGCACAGATTTCATCCAAGGAAGCTCTTGACAAAAAAGTTCAGGCACTCTTCTGGCAGAAGTAATAGCAACTCAGAAAACAATCTTGCACTCTTCGGGCAGAAGTAATAGCAACTCAGAAAATCTTCCAGCTCAAAAATTTTAGTTAAGACTTAACTAATGGTTCAAAAGGGGGGTTGGGTTAAGGCCTGAACAACAACATTTAAATCTTAAGGAGGAGTAGGATGCTTTTTAGAGGAGGTTGAAGTAAATATGTTCCTCTGAGAAAGGCTTTGCAAAGCTTGGAGGAAACTAAGGTACAGATTTTTTGTTCCCATATGAAAGTTGCGAATGACTGCTAATTGTATTCTGACAGTTGTGAAGCCAGCCCCTTCACTGAATATTGTAGCTATGAAGTCAAGAACCTTAGAAATCAGTGCTTCTAGTGGAAGCTTTGTGGATAACAGAATGTGATAGATATGGGAAGAGAGCCTGGGCTGTCTAGCAATCACTGGAACTGGAGAAACCGTACAGTCAACTTGAGGCTTGAAATTTCTGGATGAGTCATGTCCATCGGGTGAGGCAGCAGGTCTGGAGTTGGATCCAGAAACCAGGGTAAATGTAGAAGATAAGGCCAAAGGAAGGGAAACCAGATCTGACAAGACCAATACAGGGCAATGAGGATAACAGTGCTCTTTAAATCGAAATGCTTTCTAAAGAAATTTGGGTATAATAGGTAACAGGGGATAGGCATAAAGGAGACTGGAGGGGCAGTCATGAAGTACAGCATCCCTCAGTGACTCCCCCCCGTTGAGGGATCAGGGTAAAGAACCTGTTGCACTTGTTGAGGGGAGATGCAAAAAGGTTGCAGCACTGTTGGCCCCATCAATGGAAATCATGTCTGCCACGTTCTTGTTGACAGACCACCCATGAGGCACTGGATAAACCTGCTTAAACTGTCTGCAATCGAGTTGGGCTTCCTTGGGATGTGTGTTGCAATCAGAAAGCAGTTGAATGAGATCGCCCATTCCCATACTCTCATAGTTCCTTGACAAAGAGGTAAGATCTGGTTCCCCCTTGTTTGTTGATATATACCAGACCACAGACATTGTTCGTCTGAATCGCAATAGTCCCAGTTGGGAGATTGTCTTTGAGGCCCGCAATGCTAGGAGGACATCTCTCATTTCCAGGACACTGATATGCATGCTGGCCTCATCGAGGCACCATGTGCTTTGGATCATCGTTCCCAAGAATTGCCCCCCCCCCCAACCCAATCTGAGAATTGTCCGTGGTCACTGTGGCCTTTGATTGATGGAGAACAAATGGACGGTCTTCTTGCATTTGATTGGAGTGGATCCAACAGAGAAGGTAATTTTTTGCAAGCTTGCATTGTTTTAATTTCACTGGATAATGGTTGTTGGAGAACAGACCACTGCGTTCTGAGTGCCCATTGGAGGATTCTTATATGGAACCCTGCCAGCGGAACAAAGATGACTGCCACTGACATGGATCCCAATGCTTGGAGTATCAGTCGAGCGGAGAGAAAATTTTTGAATAATTTTGTTCACCTGGAAATTAACTGTTTGAATCCAAGACACTAAAGAGAGCAATGATGAATTCCAGAGTCTGAGTTGGATTGAGTTGAGACTTGTTGTAATTGACAAAAATCCCCAAACAAGAGCACAGGTGGAGTAAGCAGTTCCATGTTTAAATTAGTTGATGCCTGGTCGGAGCAGTCAGGAGCCAGTCATCCAGACATGGAAATAATCAAATTCCCCACAGTCTCAAGTGAGCTGCAACTACGGCCATGCACTTGGTAAACACCTTAAGGGCTGTGGTGAGACCAAAGGACAGTGCTCTGAATTAGTATTGACTGGCTCCTAGCCAAAAGTGTAGACATCTTTTGGACCATCTGTTCATTTTAATGTGATATTACACATCCTGCAGATCTACTGAGCGTGTCCAGTCATCCCTGTACAGAAAAGTCAGAATGGACTTTATAAACCGTGACCATCCAAAACTTTGTATGTTGTACCAATTGATTTAGTTTGCTGAGATCCAAGATTGATCTCCAGTCCCTTGTCTTTTTTGGCACTAAAATGGATCTTGAATAAGTTCCAGCATCTATCTGGTATGGGGGCACCCTCTTTTGAGGACTCTTTCTAGTAGCTTGCTTATTTCTAGTTCTGCTGCTTCCTTCTGACTGGGTGGAACATCAGAGATTCTGTTTGATACTAGAGGGGGTGGATGGGAAAATGGTATTGTATAACATCTGGATATTATACTCCAGACCTATGAATCTTTTACCATTTCTAGCCAGGCTCCCTGGTGCAGGGATAAATGACCCACGACTGCCTTCAGAAGGGGCAGTCAGGCCCCATTTCTGGGGTGCTGATAGGATCTGTCAGAGAAGATATTCCTGGATCCTTGGTTATGCAGACCACCTCTGCCAAGGGGACATCATCTTCAATTTGAGTTCCCCCCTCTGCCCCTAGGGGAACTGTCTCCATTTGGATCTTAGAAGGGAGTATTTTAAACCACATTTTCCATTCACCTCACTGGTTCCTAGAAAAGGTCCATTGAGGAGTCGAAAAACATACACTCACAGCAGACAGGGCTTTCCCTTCCTGCTCACACCTAGAGTGTGTGTCTTTAACTCTGGGGACTAATAAGGAGGTTCTATCAAAGGGAGCATTGACGAAAGAAAATTTGACGGGTTCCGCAATATCAAATAAGCACATCCAGGCATGTCTTCTGATGGAAATGTCTGAATCTGCCACCCGTGAAGTACCTTCAACCATATGGGAGATGAGCCTTATGGACAAAATTGAAACAGACTGAAGCCAACTGTGAGGAAGTAGTACTCGCGGCCTCGGAGGATATGGTCCCAGAGAGGGATTTGGAAAGTTCTTTGATCAAATCCCTTTGGAGTCTTGTGAAATGTGACAAACAATTCAGCGACTTAAGAGCGAAGGTCGCTGAAGTATAGACACTTCCCAAACATGTCCAGCATCCTAGACTCCCTGTCAGAGCGGATAGAGAGAGGACATTTGCTCTGCCAGTTATTTTAGTGGCAGCAGCTATGACCGTGGCATCAAAACAAAAACAGAGAAGTTACCAACAATGGTTTAAAAAAAAAAGAATACTAATAAGCATGGTAAAGAGCCAGAATACCAACTATGGCAACAGAGAATACTCCAAGAGTAGGAGGGCAAAGTTTATAATTGGAGGTAAAAATGGGCTAAAGAAAGGTAAAGATAAAACTTATAAAAAGTATAATAACAATAATAACTATAGAAGGAATAACAGCTAAACTAACAATGTTTGAAAACCACACTTGAAAGTTCACGATCTACATCTAAACGATAATCCATTGCACTCCACTTTAGCTCTACACTACGCAATACAAAGAACTCAAAACTAACCATAAGTCTTATTTATGTGGCCATGATAAAATAAGAGTACGGATTAAAAAAGCTTCTGTTATGGCAGCTAAGGATGTGTAGGAAGAGACCAAACAAAAGATAATACAAAAAATGAAAAACTGGAAGCTCTTACTAATGGATTTCGACTTGGGGTTGATAGAATGGTTACGGTGTTAACTTTACAAGGTACAGGGTTTGATTCTCACCTTTAGAATGGAAAACTGGCTAGGTTTAAAATGGCTCAGAGCAGCTAACCTAGTACTTAACTATAAACATGTATGGACAATAAGATACAAGCAATGAAAAGGTTTTATCCCGTTTAGTTTTACATACAGGTCAGGCAAATGTTATCAACAACTGAAGTTGTGGACGATAACTAATAAAGAGTTGAAGGAATTTATCTTGCAGGGGAAGAAGGCAAGAGTTAAGCGGGATGAGTTGATCTTTCCAATAGAACAAGGTGGTTTAGGATTATCAGATTTGATGGGATATTTTAGTGCTGCACAGTTAAGGCTCACATACACAACATAAGCAGAAGGTTATACTTGAAAACTGAAAAGGAACAATGATGGGAGGGGGGGGTGCAAGAAACAGAGTAGGATTTTGGATGCAGATCCTTAAGAAAAATAATAAACATCCAGAATATTATATTCATAAAGTAGTAAAAAGACTTAAGAACTACGCCAACACAAGAATGGAGAAAGACGACTTTGTCAATAGAGGATAAATACAAGTACGAGTACAAAAAACAGACAAGAGGGACTAGAATTTACTGGAGAAAACTAGCAAAAGAACCATGGTATTGGGAGAAAATAACTAGAGGGAAAAGTAAAAGACTGGGATGAGGCCAAGGTGATGTTTGGACTGCAGGCTAAAGACTACCTTCCTTATAGGTTCATAGGTAGGTACTAGGCTATCTGCCCTAGGGCATTTATAAACCTAGCCAGAATGTGTTGGCTTTTGCCTCCCTTTTAGACTAGATTCCTGAGCCTCTGTCCAGCAGGGTCATAGAAGTGATCCCAGGAGCAAATTTACGATTTCCCATCCACTCATCAAGACTTCTCTTGAAGAGGGTCAGAGAGGGGCTCTGCCTAACATGGACTGGGATTCGATTCCAGAGTGCGGGAAGCCTTTGGGATATGAATCTATCCCACCAGCATATCCTATTTATTGTTGTGCTAAGGTTTACATCCCTGGAGCATGTAGCTCTAATGGATCTGGTTTTCTTGAGGTGGAGCATGTCCAACAATTCTGGGTTAGACATGGCCTTGTACGTCAGGCAGAGATCGCCTCTGAGTAGGCGGTAAGCAACTGAGTAGAGCTGGAGTTTCTTAATCAAGCTGCATAGGGCATCTGTTTGAGGCCCACGATCCTTTTGGTGAGGTATTTTTGAGGTCTCTCCAGCTGTTGCAGGTGTCGGGTAAGGTACATCCCAAATGGGGCACTGTACTCAATTATGGGCCTGATGAGCAGAGGGGCACAATGACCTCACTTGATCTAGATGTGAACCCTTTTGTGATTAGGTGGGCTATATAGAAGGTTTTTCTAACCACTTTGGCAATGTGATTGTCAAAGGAGAGGTTACTATCTACTTGGGTCCCCAGATCCCTAATTACTTCTTCCGTACTTAGTGGATTACCTCCTATGTGGTAGTTTGTGGGCACTTTGTTTTTCCCAAAGGGAATGACTATGCATTTTTTTGCATAGCTTAGCAGGGATTGATGTAGTACAGGCAAACTGAAAGGGATAGGGAGAATCTTAAGTGAAAGACCTGATCTGGTGGAGTTTTTAGTAGAATCTAGAACAGACGGAGCTTTTAAAAAGGAATAATTAGTGGGGCATATAAAATATTGCATGACAATTATAAGAATGAATCAGGGAGGCTAGAAAAGATTTGCAGACAGACCAAAAAGGTAATTTTCAAGAGAACAATGGGTGGACATATGTATGGTTCCCAAGTATGCAATAAAGTCCAAGGGGTTTAGCATCTTTGCTTTGAAGTGTTTGCATAGGTATTTTCTATACCCAAAGGAAATTTCAAAGAATTTTTCCTAAAGTAGACAGCAAATGCTGGAAGTGAAATGGGAAGGAAAGAGATAACAGAGAAAGATTAGTTTTGTAAAATTTTACAGTAACGATAGATGTCCTTCTCTTCTCTGTTGCAGTAGTCTTAACATGAGGGAGTTGCCTGCTGGAATGACTCAACGTCGTTCAGTATACAAAAGACTTTTACTACTTAGGGGTGTGTGGTACATTACACATAGGCTGCTGTCAGACGGCCATAAAACTGACAGACACACGCACCATCCTCAGAACTGAGTGCCCCAGGAGGAACGCCCGTCTTAGGGAAGAAAGTAGGCTAAGTACATCCAAGGAAGAACAAGGCAGGGGGAAGGAGGGAGGGAGGGAATACTGCAGAGAACATTGTTACGGTAAGATTTTACACAACTAATCTACATCCTTCTATTCCTCTGTTGCAGTATTCTTAATATGAAGGAGAATACCAAATCTCATGAGATAGACAGACCGACAGCGAGACGCAGAGATAAACAGGTCTATATTATATATTTGAAACTTCAAAATTTCGAACCTCATACATTCGACAACATTCGAACGAAACTTGAAACCTCGAAAATATAATAAAAAATTTAAACAAAAAACTTACCTTAATGCTCTGAGCAGGGGGCAAGTCCTCCTGCCCCCCCCCCACACCCCCCTACTTAAATATACCAACTCTGAGACCGTACTTCAGTGCAGAAAAGGGAAATTTTCCCATTCTGCGCATACAGAGCCGTTGCCTTTCACCTTCGAACTTTTCAAAGTTCGATCAATGGTATCGACCATATGACAGTCAAACTTTGAAATGTTCGGCAATTTAATAGGGACCCAAGATAGACAGAGAGAGAGAGAGAGAGAGAGAGAGACAGGCAGACAGCACACAGACAGAGAGAAACAGATAGAGAGTCAGACAAAGACAGAGACAGACCCAGCATCAGAAACAAAGACAAAAAAAGAGAGAGAGAAAGGAGGGGGCAGACAGAGACAGAATCAAAGACAGAAGCAGAGAGAGATAAAGACGGAGATATGCAGACAGAGAGAGAGAAAAAGAGAGACAAAGACAGAGACGCAGAGAAAGAGGGGGAGAGAGAAACAGAGACAGAGAAAGAAAGAGACAGGCAGAAAGGGACAAGAAGACAGAGACAAAGAGAAAGACTGACAGAGACAGACCAGACTGACAAGAGAGAGAGAGAGAGACAAAGATACAGATGGAGGGAGAGAGAGAGAGAGAGAGAGAGAGACGGAGAGGGAGACAGACAGTGACAGAGGGAGAGGGTCAGACTGATCAACAGAGAGACAGACTAAGAGAGGAAGAGACAGACAGAAACGGACCAATAGAGACACAGACAGACAGGACAGACAGAGAGAGAGAGACCAGAGATGCAGACTCAGACTAACAAAGAGAAACAGAGACAGACAGAGAGGGACAGAGGCAAACAGAGAGACAGACACATAGGCAGCCAGAAGGAGACAGAGAAAGAGAGACAGAAAGAGAAAACAGACCAACAGAGGCAGACAGACTGACCAAGAGAGAAACTGTCAAAAACAGACAAGACTAAAAGCGAGAGACAAAGAAAGAGACAAAAACAGGGGAAGCAGAAGAAAAGAAAAAAACAGGCAGAAGAGAAAAGAGAAACAAGAAAAGAGAAAAACACAGAAGGAAAAAGAGAAGAAGGGGGGGCCCCCCCAAAAAAAGAGGGAAAAAAGGAAAGAAAAAATGAGAAAGGGAGAGAAAAAAAGACCTAAAAAACCCAAAAAAGAAACAGACAAAAAGAAAAAAAAAAGACCCAAAAAAAAAAAGAAAGAAAAAAAGGAAAAAAAGAAAAAAAAAAAAAAAAAAAAAAAAAAAAGGGGGGGGGGGGGGGGGGGGGGAAAAAAAACCCAAAAAAAAAAAAGAGGGAAAAAAAA